>NW_019942656.1:197397-201762 GCF_002910315.2 Salvelinus sp. IW2-2015 | reverse complement strand
AATATTCTCAGTGTACAACGTAAAACATAAAAATAATGCATGCAGAGCAGAAATATTCCGATACTTGCTAATTATCCCCAATCCATAAAAGAGACATTCAATCTACAACCACCTAAAAGGAAGCGATTCCCAAACCTTCCATAACAAAGCCATCACTAACAGAGTAATTAACCTAAGCAAGCTGGTCCTGGGGATCTGTTCACAAAACACAAACAGACCCCACAGT
Source organism: Salvelinus sp. IW2-2015 (assembly GCF_002910315.2). Lineage (NCBI taxonomy): Eukaryota > Metazoa > Chordata > Actinopteri > Salmoniformes > Salmonidae > Salvelinus > Salvelinus sp. IW2-2015. The sequence continues at coordinate 201,536 of NW_019942656.1, read as the reverse complement.
GCCCCAGGACAGCAAACACAATTAGGCTAACCAAGTCATGAGAAAACAAAAAGAAATTACTTACACATTGGAAGAATTCACAAAAAATCTGAGCAAACTAGAATGCTATTTGGCCTAAAACACAGAGTACATAGTGGCAGAATACCTGACCACTTAAAACTTCTTATGGGCTGCAAGGCAGTATAAGTAGCTTGGATGAAAGTGCCCATAGTAAACTGCCTGCTCCTCAGTCCCAGTGCTAATATATGCATATTATTATTAGATTGGACAGAAAACATCTGAAGTTTCTAAAACTGTTGAATTGATGTCTGTGAGTATAAACATAACTCATATGGTAGGCAAAAGCCTGAAAAAAAATCCAAAACAGGAAGTGGGAATTCTGAGGTTGGTCGATTTCAACAAAGCCCCTATTGAATACACAGTGGGATATGGATGAATTTGCATTCCTACGGCTTCCACTAGATTCAACAGTCTGTAGAACCTTGTCTTGATGCCTCTACTGTGAAGTGGGCCGAAGGAGACAGGAATTAGTCAGGTCTTATCATGACCTGACCATGCTCTGACCATGCACTTCACATGAGAGGAGCTCTGTTCCATCGCAACATCTGAGTAATGTAATTCTCCGTTGGAAAGTTACTGAAGATTTACGTTAAAAACATTCTAAGATTATTCAATACATCGTTTGAAATGTTTCTAACTGACTGTTACGGAACTTTTTGACTTTTTGTCTGCTTTTAGTTGCGCGCTGACTTTGGATTTGTTTACCAAACACGCTAACAAAAATAGACTATTTGGAATAAATGATGGACATTACCGAACAAAACGAAAATTATTGTGAAGTGGAAGTCCTGGGAGTGCATTCGATGAAGATCAGCAAAGTAAGTGAAGATTTATAATGCTTTTTATGAGTTTTGTTGACTGCACAATTTGGCGGGTAACTGTATGGCTTCCTTTTGTGGCTGCCTGCCGCTGGTCTCAAGATATTGAATATTGTGCTTTTGCCGTACAGCTTTTTGAAATCTGACACAGCGTTGCATAAGAACAAGTGTTATCTTAATCCTATGTAAAACATGTATCTTTTCATCAAAGTTTATGATGAGTATTTATGTTATGACTCCAGTCTTTGGCTCTGGAAAAATGACTGTCATTACTATTTTTCTGTGATTTTGCGGTGACCTAACATAATCGTTTGTGGTGCTTTCGCTGTAAAGCCTATTTGAAATCGGACACTTTGGTGGGATTAACAACAAGATTACCTTTAAAATKGTATAAAATACATGTATGTTTGAGGAATTTTAATTATGAGATGTCTGTTGTTTGAATTTGGYGAGAGAGAGACGGAGAGAGAGAGAGAAGGAATAGAAAGAGAGAAGGAATAGAAAGAGGCAAAGGGTGGGAAAGAGGAAAGCACTTTAAACTGGACTACCAGGCCATGTGGAGAGAGATGGAGAGTTATAGAGGCAGGGAACGAGAAGGGAAAAGGAGTGCAAGTATCTTGGGTCGTGTAGAGACAGGAAGAAAGAGGGAAGACAGGAGAGAGAAAGAGATATGTACAGTGTATATATGAAGAGAGAGTGAGATTTGCATTTTATCTACTTGAACCCGTTTTTTTATTTTGTAATTCTTGCTCATTCCCATTGATGCCACTGCTAATTCAAGACTGTAAAACGAGATGATGAGGAGGAAGGGTAGAGCCACCCACATCCCCTGTAGGAATGCTCACTGCAGCTCCTCTTGGACATGGAAGTCAGGAAAGGCATGGTTCACTAATTAGCACATTCAAAGTCCCATAAATGTAAGATGGCACCGGAGAGGATGGCTGCCATTTCATGGGCTCCTTAACCTGCTATTTTTAATCCTGCTATTTTGTTTGTTTTTTCACATTTTTGTCAATTTATTTTGTGCATAATGTTGCTGCAACCGTCTCCGATGAATGAAAAGTGCTTCTGGAAATCAAAACAGCGATTACTCACCTTGAACTGGACGAAGAATTTCTCTTTAATGAGTCGGACGAGAAGAATTTACTCCAGACACCCGAACAGGCCCTCATCCCTATCATTCGCAGGAGAAAAAACGAAAGAGGTATTGCGGAAATAGATCGGGGTGCCTTGTGAGGATCCGCCGACGAGTGGCTAATCTGCCTTTGATATCCGTRCTACTGTCCAACGTACAATYGCTGGATAATAAATTGTATGAACTAAAAGCATGTATATCCTACCATCGGGACATTAACAACTGTAATATCTTATGTTTCACTGAGTCGTGGCTGAACGACGACATGAATAACATACAGCTGGCGGGTTATACATATTCCAGCATCGGCAGGAAAGAACAGCAGCCTCTCGTAGAACAAGGGGTGATGGTCTATGTATATTTGTAAACAACAGCTGGTGCACGATATCGGAGGAAGTATCAAGGTTTTGTGCGCCGAGGGAGAGTACTCATGAATAGCTGTAGACCACACTATACTTACCTAATAGCAGTTTTTCATCTTGTATTTTTTTGTAGCGTGTCTAATACCACCCAGACCGATGCTGCCTAAGACCGCACTCAATAGGAGCTGCTATACCGCCGTAATGGCAAACAAGAAAATATCTATCAAGTGGAGGTGCCCTCCTAGTGCGGGGACTTTAAATTGCAGGAGGAAACTTAAATGTGTATTTACCCTCATTTGCTATCAGCATGTTAAATTGTGCAACCAGGGGAAAAAACGACTAACCCCTTTATTAACACCAGAGAACGTGCACCAAAGCTTCTCCCTCATACTCCATTTCATGGCAAATCTGACATAATTACTATCCTCCGATTCTGCTTACAAACAAAAAATATACTCAGGAGCACCAGTGATTTCCGGTCACGATTAAAAAGTGGTCAGATAAGCAGATGCTAAACTACATCGGGAAAAGGGAGGAATGGGACTGTTTTGTTAGCACAGACTGGAATATGTTCCGGGATCCTTCCAATGGCATTGAGGAGTACACCACATCAGTCACTGGCTTCATCAATAAGTGAATCGACAATGTTGTCCACAGTGACTATGTACATACCCCAACCAGAAGCCATGGATTACAGGCAACATCCGCACTGAGCTAAAGGGTAGAGCTGCCGCTTTCAAGGAGCGGGACTCTAACCCGGAAGCTTATAAGAAATCCCGCTATGCTCTCCAACAAACCATCAAACAGGCAAAGTGTCAATACAGAAATGAGATYGAATCGTACTACAATGGCTCCAAAGCTCATTGGAGGTTGCAGGGCTTGCAAACTATTACAGACTACGAAGGGAATCACAGCCGAGAKCTGCCCAGTGACACGAGCCTACCAGACGGGCTAAATTACTTCTATGCTCGCTTCAAGGCAAGTAMCACTGAAACATGCATGAGAGCAYCMGCTGTTCCGGACAACTGTGTGATCACGCTCTCCGCAGCCAATGTGAGTAAGACATTTAAACAGGTCAACATTCACAAGGCCGCAGGGCCAGACGGATTACCAGGACGTGTACTCCAAGCATGCGCTGATCAACTGGCAAGTGTCTTCACTGACATTTTCAACCTCTCCCTGWCTGAGTCTGTAATACCAACATGTTTCAAGCAGACCACCATAGTCCCTGTGCCCAGGATCACTAAGGTAACCTGCCTAAATGACTACCAACSCATAGCACTCACGTCTATAGCCATGAAGTGCTTTGAAAGGCTGATCAGGGCTCACATCAACACCATTATCCCAGTAACCCTAGACSCACTCCAATTTGCATACTGCCCCAACAGATCCATAGATGATGCAGTCTCTATTGCACTCCACACTGCAATTTCACACCTGGACAAAAGGAACACCTATGTGTTCAACTCAGTGTTCAACACCATCGTGCCCTCAAAGCTCATCACTAAGCTAAGGACCCTGGGAATAAACACCTCTCTGCAACTGGCAACTGGATACTGAACCCTCAGGGGTGCGTGCTCAGTCCCCTCCTGTACTTCCGKTTCACTTATGAYTGCACAGCCAGGCRCGACTCCAACACCATCATTAAGTTTGCCAATGACACAAYAGTGGTAGGCCTGATCACCAACAATGACGAGACAGCATATTGGGAGGAGATCAGAGACCTGGCCGTGTGGTGCCAGGACAACAACCTTTCCCTCAACG
>NW_019942656.1:195777-197372 GCF_002910315.2 Salvelinus sp. IW2-2015 | reverse complement strand
GGCATAGCGATCCTTCAGATACTCAAAGGTTTCTTACACCAGATCGCGTGACCATCGTAGGAACATCACTGCCTATTCCGGTTTGCCGCATCAATGCACTGGTAGATGGCACTGCTCATCTTGACCGGCAAGGGGACGGCAATACAGAGATGCAAAAAGAGATACCCGGTTGCGTAACGGCGACCCAGTCACCATCACTGGGGCCAAGCCTCCTGCCATCCAAGACCTCATTTACCAGGCGTGCATTATCCGCGTCAGAGGAATCACCCACACCTATCATAGACTGTCGCGTCTCTTCTGCTTTACCGCACGGGCAACGGTTGCCACGGTACCGGCAGCATATCAGAGCTGCCGTCTATGGTCCAAGAGGCTTTCTAGACCAGACTTTCCTTACCCTGCAAGGCCATAAGCACCTCTGTATAACATTGAATCCAAATGGCTACCCAGGGACAAAACTTATATTGGGGCGGGGGGGCATTGCCCCCCCCCTTCCTTTACGCTTAGCTGCCTAACGTCCTGTTATGATCACTATGCATAAGTCACTTTCAATCACAAGCTCTATCCCAACATCCACATGTATATATTACCTCAATTACCTCGACTAACCAGTGCCCCCGCATATTTACTCTGTACCGGTACCTCATGTACATAGCCTCACTATTGTTATTTTACTGCACCTCTTTAATTATTTGTTACTTTCATTTCTTATTTTTGTAGGTATTTTTCATAAAACTTATTTGTTGATTAAGGGCTTGTAAGTTAACATTTCACTGTAAAGTCTACTACACCTGCTGTATTCGGCGCATGTGACATATAAAATAAGATTCGATTTGATTTGGAAATCCCAGCTTCAACGCTCTGCTTCGTGTAAGAGTCTCAGCCCTAATTCATACTAATTTAACATCCTCTACCTTCACTGTCCTTCAAGATATGAGACAGCTCTTTTAGGAGCACGAATTCCGTTCCACAAACACCACAACCAAAAAAGGAATTGGAATTCATAGATTGGGATGAGCAAGCCTCATTCTTATTCTGTTTTGGAGCACAAGATCGGTAGCAGGTGTGTTTRAAAAGTTAAGGTAGATTTGTTTGCTTAATTCCCTTGTTTTACAAAGCTTGGAGACTGGTGCACTATGAACTGCTTTCTTGATCTAATGAGCTMTACTCCACTACTGAGTTACTTAGCTCACACCTTGAAGCCACTCTATCCTATAGTCTCACGATCTGAAATTACCAAACTGCAGAATGAGAGTAGGCATCAAACAGAGAGAAGCAATGGGAAACCAATTAGCTTAGCGATATGAATTTTCTCTTTCGTCTGTGTTAGATTCCTATTGAAAGTGGTATGAAACGGTTGCCTGGCTACCCAGACTMCATGCTCCAGCYGAAAGCTACTCCACGCCCACAGACATTAGTTTCTTCTCCTCAGTGAGTCTGGATCTAAGTACCTCTCCGACCCTTCTMCCKAATGCGAACACATTCGGGGCCGTCTGATTGGTCCAGAAACTGATGGGTTGGGCCAAAGCCAGAACACACGTGGGTAAAGTGGCGGATTGAAAATACATCATTGGCTTTGATATGCTGGTTCTGATCCA
>NW_019942656.1:182692-195752 GCF_002910315.2 Salvelinus sp. IW2-2015 | reverse complement strand
GTGACTGGAGCGAATGAGTGAGGAGTCTATACGTTATCATCCCATAGTACCTGCAAGCTTGGCGCTTTTTAGTAGGCACTGACCTCGCTGGCAGAATTCGTTCTAGAATTTAAATAGGAAGTCGACTCTCATTGATGCTCAGTGTGATGTCCGTATCGAGCGTTTTCTGATATAGATCTGACACAGCGCTGGTGCCATTAGACACAAGTGTATCTTCCGTCGATATGTGTGTTGGGGGGGTGTGGGGTCACACCCATATAGGTAATATCCAAAAAGGGTAATCTTTCCAGTCCATAGGTGTATGCAGACATGTTTCCTAGTAGGATGTATGGTGAAAATCAAAATCGGCACTAGCTACCAGTCGAGCTGGAGAATAAAGACGCCGTATGTTCGCTGTGTTTTCGCGCCGAGAGGTACCTAGATAAAACACATAACGTCTTAGATGGGTTTCGTGATAAAGCCTACTTTAGTAGTCGGCACTTTGAGTGAGAGTATAACTAACAATGACCTCAATTACCTTCCTCTAAGAATATGTATAAAAATACAGGTGATATGGCTGTATTAGTTCGATCGTTCTGGAGATGTGCATACGATGAGTTAGTGATTGATGCCAGTCTTAAGGCTGGTGTGACAGCTAGGTTGAGACAAGACACAGCTGGGGTGGAGCAGAGACTGTACAAGGTGAGACGAGCAGTGAAGTAGAACGAAGCTGCAATGGCAGAAGAGTATGAGAATGACGGCTAGTTGAACGCTACAGGTCAGAGCAGGTTGTGAGACCAGAGGTGACAGCACTTCAGGGAAACTTTGGACTAGCAGGCCTATGGTGAGAGTGTGAGAGGCATACTAGGCAGAGAATATAGAAGTTGGATACCCTGAGCCCAGTGACAACGAGGAAGGTGATAAAGAGTGATAGAAGTAATATGTGGGTCGTGTAGAAGAGTTTAGATATTTGGACTGAAGAGGTAAGATACAGGACAGAGTGAGCAAGAGACTAGTGTGTACTAGATGCTAACTCCCGGTATGATGATGAGTAGAGTGAGCCGGATTATGCAAGTGAGTGTGATCTATCAGTAGACACCCGTCTATTTATTCTAAGTGTTTGGATAATTTCTTGCTCAATGTACCGATTTGAGTAGCCACTCGAGTAGGCTTCCCTCTAGTAATTCACACATATGAGCACGTTGTACGTAAACGAGCATGCACTCGAGGAAGGAGGAAGGCGCTTAGAGGCCACCGCACATCCCCTTGCTGGTAATCTCAGCTAGCAGCTCACTCGCTGGGACAGGAAAGTGCAGAGAGAGCGATTGAGTTAATTACTTACTAACTTAGCACATGCCAACATTGTCCATTAGATGTCATAGGAATGCGCTCCGAGAGTGACGGATTATGCTTTGTCTGTGGTCGACATTAGTCATTACGTGGGCGCTCTCCTTAACTGCGTATTTTTAAATCCTGCGTATTGTTTTGTTTTGTCAACAATAAAAGGGAATAGTTTACTCAAGTTTTCAGGATCTGAAAGTTTTCTGATTATTCCTCTTGTGTTAGCTGTATATCGTATAAGCTGCAACGTTACTCCATGAGCGAGCTCAGACCGGAGTATGTCTGCATCTGCAGAATCAGATACTACAGCCTGGGGTTTGTACCTTACTACCTAGTATGATAGTGTTGACTAGCCAGAGAATGATTCCTCTTCATTCAATGTAGGGAAACAGACGTGAGAATTGAACTTGTCGTCTCAGCGACCCGAAGAATAACATGGCCCTACTCCCTATTCCTAGCAGGTAGAAGAACAAACCGAAAAGCGTTATAAGATCAGTCCTGCGGCCATAAAGTTCCTATATCGTATAGTCATATTGCGGCGAAATAGACTCAGAGGGTGCGCAGTGTCGAATGGTGACATCAGCCGACGAAGTGGGAATCTTGCTCAACTGTGGTTATATCCGTAACTAACTGCTCCAACGTGCAAGAATAGCTGCTCGTAAGTGCAAAGAGTTCGCTAATTGGACTAGAAAGCTACTGTATACTCACCTTGAGACGATCTCTGACGGATGAGGAACTAAGACTCGCATCTTTTAATATCTTGACATTCGCGATATGTCACTAGAGCGATGGCTCTGCAACGACGACGATCGACATAACGATCAGAGAGACTGGGTAGAGTTTGGGTAAGTCCAATAGTCATACCTCAAATATTTGCCAGCGATCGCAGCGATAATTGACGCACATTTATACTTAGCATTTAGGCACATCTACGTCTTAGCACACAGAAGGGGTGGACTAGAGTCCTGAGTAGATATATTTGTATAACAGCTTAGACATGGCTGCAATTACTGTATATCTCGTTGCTTCAGCCGGAGAAGCATTATCCAGGTAGGTACTTGCTCGGCTACTTCGTGCGTGGCAAGCGTTATGCCTGTCCATCAGAGATATGTGTAGCGACCAACAGTCGTATCTACACATATATCAGAGATTCGTAGCATCTGTATTTTATTTAAGAGCGAGCATGATCGTGACGATGCCCAACATTTCAAGACGATGCTTGGTGTCTCCTTGACGATGAGTTACTCTACCCTCAGTCTCACAGCAATGAGTATGTCGATGAAGTGCAGTCCCTAGCTCTACTCGCTCCAGTAGCAAGACACATGGAACAGATTCACTCTGATTCGCAAGTGGAGCGCGAATGCTCGTTAGTGCACCTGGGGCGATTGTACATTTTCAGCGATGAACTCAGTAATATCTAGTCCCTTTACCATCATATTCGTATCAGCATGTGTGTAAATATGGGAATTTCGCAGACCATGCCAGGTTGACGCAAACCTCCCAAACACTGTACCCTAGTTACTTAACCACACAGAGACGTGCACCAAAGCTTCCCTCATACTCCATTTGGCCAAATGCTGCCATAGATTACTACTCTGCACTGATCCTAGATCGTGTCAAACGCAAAGATTACTATGCCTGAATTGATCAGTGCACAGGTGCTCTTAACATGTTTGATTTCTCGGTATCATATGAGCATCAATGGTGGTCAGATGAAAGCATGATGTTACGACTATTTCAGGTGCATGGCTGTTTATTAGCACAGCACTGTCTGATATGGTCATGCTTCTCTGTCTGATCATCATTCAGCAATGCACTGATAAGGTGACCCGGAGTGGTGGATAGACTACTTCGATTGCGACGTATACGCACTTCGCAACGTCACTGTGCATTCATCACAATTCATAGTGTGCAATCGACATACTGTGTCGACAGTGACTGTGCGTGTATCTAACACCCCAACTCACGATAGCCTGGAGTCTAGTCAGAGTCAATGCGCTCATTGCATCCGCGACTTCGATGCATATAGTAGCCTAGCGCTTTCGAACTGTAGTCGCGCGGCTGACCTAACCGCGCGGAACTGGCTTATAGAGTACAAATCACAAGCTGCAATTATTCATGTGCTCTTCAGATACAAACCATGGATCGACGAGACAACGATGCATATCCTACTCAGAATAGGAGCGACTTGGAAATCGTTACTGCAATATGGTTGCTCACAATTTCGCGTCACTTGGAGGTGGCAGGGCTTGCCAAACTAGTACCGACTCACGCGTGGTGTATCTACACCGAGCGATTAGTTCTGCCAGGTGACACGCACGGATAAGCCAATACAGTTTCGCGTACCAGCACTATGCGAGACGCGTTTTAATTATTCATCATGGGCTCGCTTCAAGGCAAGTACCACTGAACGCATGCATGAGTAGTCACGCTCGCTGTTCGACAAGAGCTGTGGATTGATCACGCTCTCCGCAGCTAATGTGAGTAAGACATGTTAGACATGGTCAACATTCGGTCACAAGGCCGCGGTATTGTCGCATGCTTTGCCAGACGGATTACCAGGACAGTTAGCATTGTGCTCAAGCATGCGCTTAGCGCCAGTCACTGGCATCAAGTTGTCTGGTCTTCTGTACACTTGTCACCTCTACTCCCTGTCTGAGTCTGGATGAATATCCTACAGCAGGTTCGTTCGGATGGCAAGCAGAAGCGATCCACTAAGCTGCACCGACTTGTGCCCAGGAGGTCACGCTGGCGAGATCCTAAGAGTGACCTCGCTCAGTGAAGATGACACATAAAATGTCTGGCTGGACGATGGGGCTGCGGTATATTGAAGTCAGAAGTACAGTGTTCAGCTAGAAAAACAAATGAGCATCGATAGTCTGTGTTAAGCACAGGCAAAACCGTTTCATACCACTTTCAAATCAAAAGAGAAATCTAGACGATAACGAGGACCTCCCGACAGGCAGCATAGACATTGCACGTCTATGAGCAGCATGAAATTGCTTATGGTAGAATACGGCTGACATCAGGCTCACATCAACACTAAGTCAATAATGGTATCTGGCTAGTGCTGAGACTCTCGCCTATGGTACCCGATGCTCATCCTGGTTTGACTCATTACTTGCCCTAGCCAACCGAGTTCCTGAATAGGTTATTTCCGTGGATTGTGGTACACTTTCGACGAAGTTCGTAGTCGTATTGCCGCACCCTTCCACTCAGCTGCATATGTCACTGCTGACCTGCAGAAAGAACGGTGATCAGTCAAGCTATACAGTGGTTTAGTAAAATATCGACTCGTGTATGTGCGACACCCATACCGTGCCCTCACGGTTTGAGAGCTCATTACACGCGTAAGCTTAAGGACACCTCGGAATAGCGACACATCTGCTGCAACTGGGCAACATCTGCGATACTTAGTGCCCTCCGCGTGGTAGCAACGTAGACTGCGCGCGCAGCTCTCCCTCAATGGAGTTCCGTACAGATGATCATCAATTGATTGACACACGTCCTATTCACTGACATCATACAACCACTCCCATTTGACAGTATCCTCGCGCGAATGGTCTCAGATGCGTCCGCTCGGTAGGCCTTGGAATTCAAGACAGACAAAGTGACAGGACCAGCGATGTGATTCTGGGAGTGAGCTCGAAACCTGTGGACAGTGTGTGCTAGGACAAACCTGTGCCCTGCAGAGCGTGAGTAGCAAAGTCGAGACCATGAGTGGGAGACTTTACTGCACAGTGCAATTAAAGGACCAGAAGCAGACTAGTCCCTCGCTATTTCTCCATCAATACGGCTGGTGAAATAGGAGCAGAGTATGAGATCGTGCTGCAGTCCGTTGAGGATCCAGCCATTCTTATCACACAAACTAGAATGCCTCCATCACCGATGGACTTGTGCGATGAAGGAGTGTGAGGGAGTCGGTTACGCAAAAGACCTATTCCTCCTCTAGGAAGACTGAACCGATGTTAGCGAGCGTGAGACGTTCCTGGCAGATCGCTGTGCTGGAGGTTCTCACAGCTTGCACCATCATCGATTAGGCACTACCTAGATTCGGTGTGCATCAATCTGCCTGGGTATATTGGCAATCATGCTACTCCACGTCTCTTTGACGAAATAGGCACTACAAGAGAGAGTAGCGTACGGCCCCAGTAACATCCTGGGGGCAAGCCTACCTTGCGCCAGTCCAGAAGACTCTCTCTACATACCGACGGCGTGGGTGTTGTCGATTAGAGGACTCCACTCATGCACCGCTATTCGAATATGACTGTTTTACTCTCTCTCGCATACCGCACGGCAAGCCTGAAGCAAAAAGGGTGTGACGTGCGCGAAGTCTATGGTCCAAGAGGACTCTCTAAACCAGACTAACGTACCCACAATAGAACTTCATAAGAGGGCTAGCTCGAAGCTAATCTAATCAAAAAGCGGATACACCATAGACTCCAGACGTCTTGCATCTGCTCGTCATTGTACGTCTGCGCTACTCGTCTGTTTACTCTAATGCATAAGTCACTCGTGTAATAATCAATACTCACCATCGACATGTGTGTATCATATATCGCGTCTTATGTTACGTATCGTACTGAACATCTAGTGCACACGGCATAAATTACTCGGAAACCTGTACCACATAACAGATCTAACGCATCGTCAATTTTACGTATTACACACTAGTTGGGCGGGCGGTCGGATCTATGTAAAATGCTGCAAGAGAAAACTCACAGGTATTTATAATGTTCCTTACATGAACCTCCTGTATAAAATGAAGATACTTTTTACCTTTTTAAGTACGGTAATTTTTACAATAAAACTGATTTGTGTTCGTACTTTAAAGTTGCTGCTGCTAAGACTTAGCATTTGCACTTGTAAAAGCTCTACACCTAAGCTGATTCGGCGCATGTGACATATAGAAATAAGACTTCGATTTAGATTTGGAAATCCCAGGCTTCAACGCTCTGCTTCGTGTAAGAGTTCTCACCCTAAAGATCACACTGAAATTTAACTCTCAATCTCATACTTGTCCTTCAAAAGATATGAGAGACGCTCTTTTAGGAGCCCCGAATTCCGTCCACAAACACCACAACCAAAAAAGGAATTATGGAATTCATAGATTGGGATGAGCAAGCCTCATTCTTATTCTGTTTTGGAGCACAAGTCGGTAGCAGGTGTGTTTGAAAAGTTAGGTAGATTTGTTTGCTTAATTCCCTTGTTTTACACTGGTGCACTGATGACGCTTCTCTGCTCTAATGAGCTTTACTCACTACTGAGTTATTAGGCTCCACCTCGAAGCCACTCTATCCTATAGTCTCACGATCTGAAATTACCAAACTGCAGAATGAGAGTAGGCATCAAACAGAGAGAAGCAATGGGAAACCAATTAGCTTAGCGATATGAATTTTCTCTTTCGTCTGTGTTAGATTCCTATTGAAAGTGGTATGAAACGGTTGCCTGGCTACCCAGACTMCATGCTCCAGCYGAAAGCTACTCCACGCCCACAGACATTAGTTTCTTCTCCTCAGTGAGTCTGGATCTAAGTACCTCTCCGACCCTTCTMCCKAATGCGAACACATTCGGGGCCGTCTGATTGGTCCAGAAACTGATGGGTTGGGCCAAAGCCAGAACACACGTGGGTAAAGTGGCGGATTGAAAATACATCATTGGCTTTGATATGCTGGTTCTGATCCAACTGCTGATTACTTTGTTTTGTACAACGCCCTCGTCACCGCAAACGCCTTCTATGATGGCAATCTCAGACTAAAGTAAGTTGTAAAACAACAGAGGAATGGAAGAATTTAGTGTGAGTAGTCAAGCTATTGGAACGGGAGGTATACCACTCTGTGAGGGATTAGGTGCTTGTGAAGAAAAGCATGTCGGGTCTAAGCACCAGAGAAAACTGTACATAGTCCATGAGCTCTGTAGAAAATCCACACCCCACTCAGCAAGAACTTCTTACATTTATTGCAAGTCTGCTACAAGGGGAAGGACTCTCAATTCAATTCAATTTCAATTTAAGGGCTTTATTGGCATGGGAAACATATGTTAACATTGCAAAAGCAAGTGAAGTAGATAAGCTATACTCCACTACTGAGTTATTTAGCTCACACCTTGAAGCCACTCTATCCTATAGTCTCACGATCTGAAATTACCAAACTGCAGAATGAGAGTAGTCATCAAACAGAGAGAAGCAATGGGAAACAAATTGGTTTAGCGATATGAATTTCTCTCCTGTCTGTGTTAGATTCCAATTGAAAGTGGTATAAAATGATTACCTGGCTACCCAAACTCTCCTCCCTCTGCCATGGCGGTGTGAAGTGTCTGTTTACAGATCACACCTCTGAMCTCTCATTGGACCCTTGACCGCCGATCATCCTCCTTGACATTGCCCACCTTGGCCTTGAACGAATAGGAACTTTAGGCCAGGACTGATATAATAGGGGTCAGTAGGTCCATACTGGGGTCAGACGTCAGTATCACTTTTCCAGTGAACGGAGTAAACTAATCTACAAAAAACTGGACTTTTTCATCAGCTCGTTTCTGCCAAAGGATTAGAAACTCTGAACCATCCCTCATGACGAGTAAGTAATTTATCTTTACCCACTAGGTCATAATCCTGTTGAATATTAATAACTCTCTTCACCCACTAGGTCAAAATCCTGTTGAGTGTTAATTACTCTCTTCGCCTACTAGGTCATAATCCTGTTGAGTGTTATTAACTCTCTTCGCCCACTAGGTCATAATCCTGTTGAGTGTTATTAACTCTCTTAATTACCTCTTCGCCAACTAGGTCATAATCTGTTGAGTGTTATAATCTCTTTTCGCGGCCACTAGGTCATAATCCCTGTTGAGTGTTATTAACTCTTCTTTCCCACAGGTACATAATCCTGTTGAGTGTTAATATACTCTCTTGCCCACTAGGTCATAATCCTGTTGAGTGTTATTAACTTCTTGCCCACTAGGTTCATAATCTCTGTTGAGTGTATAACTCTCTTGCCCTATGGTATAATCCTGTTGAGTGTTATTAACTCTTTTCGCCCACTGAGGTCATAATCCTGTTGAGTGTTATTAACTCTCTTCCCCACTAGGTCATAATCCTGTTGAGTGTTTATAACTCTCTCATCCACTAGGTCATAATCCGTTGAGTGTTATTAACTCTTCTGCCCACTAGGTGCCATAATCTGTTGATGTTATAACTCTCTCTTCACCCACAGGTCAAATCCTGTTGAGTGTTATAACTCTCTTTGCCCATAGGTCAATAATCCTGTTAGTGTTATTAACTCTCTTCCCCACTAGGTCATAATCCTGTTAGTGTTAATAATCTCTCTTCGCCACTAGGTCATAATCCTGTTGAGTGTTATAACCTCTCTTTCGCCCACTAGGTCATAACTCCTGTTGAGTGTTATTAACTCTCTTTGCCCACTAGTTGCAGTAATCCTTTTGTGATTGTTATTAACTCTTTCCCACTAGGTCATAATCCTGTTGAGTGTTATTAACTCTCTCTTTGCCCACTAGTCATAACCATCTGTTGAGGTGTTATTAACTCTCTTTCACCTTGTTATTAACTCTCTTTGCCCACTAGGTCATAATCCTGTTGAGTGTTATTAACTCTCTTCACCCACTAGGTCATAATCCTGTTGAGTGTTATTAAATTATTTGCATGCCATTTTCTGTCATTGGCAGGCAGAAGCATGCCTGACCCGTAACACAATCTCAGCTTCATTTGCCATGCATTCATCAGTTATAGCTAGTACCTGATGACCACAGCCCCATTACTCAGCCCTAAACAATGGTAAATGTTGAAACAATGTATGAGTGAAGTGAGAGTATTTGGATTTCATTGAGTAAGACGTGTTATGCCCAGACGACTCGGTTGAATAGAACGAGCGGTGCTGTTCTTTGCATGGTATGAGCTCTTAAAGATTGTTCCTCGCTCTATAAACCTCCAAACCAGTTCCAATTAAGAAATAACAAAGGCTTCTCTGGAAAGTGTAAGGKTGTCCTTTTAAGGAAATGTGCAATAGTGGAAGGCGCCAAGAGTTAGTGAGCCCATTGCTCAAAAGTAATGGATCAGGGTCTTAATCTTGACGGTCAGTAAGTACACRTTCAATATCATTTAGCTAAAATTTTATTTTTCAAATACAAGTATTTAATCAAGTTTAGAAGATCTCACATATTTGCGCAAAATGCCTCATAAAATGTTTGAGTTTATCTGCTATCCATTTGAAACAATGAGTGTGTACATAGGAAGTGTGTAGGAAGTGTGTACATAAGTCCATACTTGCTGCATAATAATTCTACTATAATTCCATATATGGTTGCTGGTCCACACAGATACAGAATATTAAAGAGTCATTCATGGGACACCAATAATAATATTTTGACATTTCTGATCCATTAACATCTTTATTGTAGCAGACAGTGGTCGGTGGCTAGGGACTCACCTAAGCCTATAAAAATGATCCTTTAATTTCTCCAAGTGTTTCTACTAAGCCTCGTACAGACAGTACATTGAGCTAACTCCCAGAACAATCAACGTCGCTAAACCAGCACTAGTACGACTCCTCTTTTCATGTTCACCCCTTTGAGTCGCTGACGGACAGAGGGGATGGGGACGGGGACTGCCTGAGGACAGCTTTATTAATACCGTTGGTGAAATCGCCTGAGTCTAAGGCCTAGATTCAATCAGATAACGTGTTAACAGGTGATAGCAGACACCCGCATAGCGAACGTTTTGGTGTTGTCGGAGGTTGAATTGCGTTTGAGCCGTCAAATTGGTGAGCAGCTGCTCRTGCCATCATTTTCACAAAGCCACAGCTGTCCCACTCGCGTTAGAAGTTCAGAACTAGGTTACATTTTCTATTGTTATATGTTAATAGGTTATATGGAAAAAATTACACTCAATTAAAAAAATTATAAAAATAAATAATGAGGATTTCTATCACCCTAATGGAGGTGTAGATTACATCTATCATCCTAATTGGAGGTGCAGATTACATCTCACATTCCAGTGTTCCAACATGTAAACAAGGCTACATGGGATTTCGCTAAATGCAACTCCCATGCAGCCAATAGCAATTTCCACTTTAGGGATAATTCTCTAACACAGTTCCACCTCCGACACTGTCAAAACATCAGCTATGCTGCGAATCTGATTGAATCGGGCCCTTTAGTCAGCTAAGGCCTCAAACCAGTTATTGAATACCAGTTACCTGAAGCAATAGAGAATTAGTGATCGGGAAACAAAGCTTCTTGAAGCATTAAGGTTTTCCAGCCAATTGTGTCAAAAATKGGTTCATTATTCGAGGCTTTGATCAACACGGTGTACACTAGTGGCACCWACTGGTCAAAATAATTTAGAGCATCCAAATGATTTGTCACGSCCTGGCCTTAGTATTCTTTGTTTTCTTTATTATTTTAGTTAGGTCAGGGTGTGACATGGGGAATGTTTGTGTTTTGGGTGGTTATATGGTAAAGGGGGTGTTGGGTTWAGTGTATGGGTTTGTGTTGAGTGAATGTTTCTAGGTATGTCTATGGTTGAGTGTATGTTTCTAGGTATGTCTATGGTTGCCTGAGTGGTTCTCAATCAGAGACAGATGTCTTTCATTTGTCTCTGATTGGGAGCCATATTTAAGGCAGCCATAGGCATCATGAGAGCCGTTCGTCAGTCAGGAGCCGCTAGAGCCATTCGTACAGTCAGGAATCTGCCAGAGCCGCCAACCAGACAGGATCTGCCAGAGCCGCCAACCAGACAGGATCTGCCAGAGCCGCCAACAGCAGACCAGACCCAACCAGACAGGATCTGCCAGAGCCGCCAACCAGACAGGATCTGCCAGAGCCGTCAGCCAGCCATGAGCAGCCAGAGTCGCCAGCCAGCCCTGAGCAGCCAGAGTCGCCAGCCAGCCCTGAACAGCAGAGTCGCCAGCCAGCCTGAGCAGCCAGAGTCGCCACCAGCCTGAGCAGCCAGAGTCGCCAGCAGCCTGAGCAGCCAGAGTCGCCAGCCAGCCTGAGCAGCCAGAGTCGCCAGCCAGCCCTGAGCAGCCAGAGTCCCAGCCAGCCCTGAGCAGCCAGAGTCGCCAGCCAGCCCTGAGCAGCCAGAGTCGCCAGCCAGCCAGGATCTTCCGAAGCCGCCAGCCAGCCAGGATCTTCCAGAGCCGCCAGTCAGCCAGGATCTACCAGAGACAACGAAGCTGATATTGACAATGGTGGAGTAGGGGCCACGTCCCGCACCCGAGCCGCCGCCATATTAAGGCCCACCCGGACCCTCCCTTTATGTGTCAGGTTTTGCGGCCGGAGTCCGCACCTTTTGGGGGGGTACTGTCACGCCCTGGCCTTAGTATTCTTTGTTTTCTTTATTATTTTAGTTAGGTCAGGGTGTGACATGGGGAATGTTTGTGTTTTGGGTGGTTATATGGTAAAGGGGGTGTTGGGTTTAGTTGTTTGAGTGAATGTTTCTAGGTATGTCTATGGTTGAGTGTATGTTTCTAGGTATTCTATGGTATGGTCTAGTATGTCTGGTTGCCTGAGGGTTCTCAATCAGAGACAGATGTCTTTCATTTGTCTCTGATTGGGAGCCATATTTAAGGCAGCCATAGGCATCATGCATTTGTGGGTAATTGTCTATGTTGCATGTTTTTTGCACTTAGTCATTTATAGCTTCACGTTCGTCTATTTGTTTGTTTGTTTAGTTTTCTTCTTCTAAAATAAGAGAAGATGTATTTTTCACACGCTGCGCCTTGGTCCTCTCTCTCTCCCTTTGACGATCGTGACATGATTAGAGATAACGTCACACACCTCATAGCGCATGTAGAGTGTAGCCTTTTTGTCTTCTACCGAACCAATATCAAATCAATCAGGTCGTTGTTCAACAAAATGAAGCTTCGGACGTCATTGATCACGTGCTTCTGATAAAGTGATAGAGGCATTGGCACACAGCTTCGAAGTACACTGCTTAGCGATTCTGAGGCATGCATCGGAGCTCCGGTCTCAAACGTAACATCACTATAGCAAACTGAAGCAGACTGTTTTGACACAGTTGACTGAGTGATCCACAAAAAATTCTACAAGAGTTAAAATATGTTTTTTTTTCAGAGTGTGTGGGACTGGAACCATTTCAGTCAATGTTTTCTGTAATTTCTACAAAAGTAATCGGACAGAACTGCAAAAGTCTACACTGCACATGTTTAACCTCAAGCCAATGTACATGTTTACAGGGCCATCCAAGTATAAAGTATGTTAACACTACATTAGTCAATGTTTTTTCCATACCAATCCTGAAATTAATTTAGAGAACAGGACAGAACATATCACAATTCCTGGGTACTTTTGGGCCACTACAAAAACAGAACATCTAGAGCATTTAACATCCAATCATCTCTCTGTGGTGGTCTGGTCTCCACAGTGACGCCCCTAGGGCATCCTGGGAATCTCCGATTTGGAGGATGAGGGGGGATGAGGAGGGGATTAGGGGATAAAAGAGAGGCAGGGAGAGGCGGGGGTAGTTGAGTTATTGCCCTTATCAGACCAATCCAATCCAACCACAGATCTCTCCAGCCTCTTTGATGTGTATCGCTCCCAAGCGATAGCATTAGTGTGTGTGTGTGTGTGTGTGTGTGTGTGTGTGTGTGTGTGTGTGTGTGTGTGTGTGTGTGTGTGTGTGTGTGTGTGTGTGTGTGTGTGTGTGTGTGTGTGTGTGTGTGTGTGTGTGTGTGTGTGTGTGTGTGTGTGTGTGTGTGTGTGTGTGTGG
>NW_019942656.1:164045-180582 GCF_002910315.2 Salvelinus sp. IW2-2015 | reverse complement strand
TGTGTGTGTGTGTGTGTGTGTGTGTTTGGTTGTGGGACAGAGGATGGGATGGGCTGGGAAGGGTACAACAAAGCTTGTTTTTTGTGTAAATCAGGTCTCTCCCCCACGCCTCCCCACCCCTCCACCCCTGATCACAGAAAGCCATGTTGAGGACTTCCAGCCATCCGGCCAAATATGACTTGAAAAGAAAGACAGAGTTCCTGCTGAATAAAACAGCAGATACCAGCCTTCACTGTGTTTTTGCTGGTGACCAGATTTCATTGTGTTTTTGCTTGTTACCAGCCTTCTCTGTACTCTTGCTGGTGACCACCCTTCGCTGTGTTTTGGACAGTGGTGACCAACATAAGCTTCTCACCCGCAAAAGCAGCATCAAGTCACATTTTATTCGCTTGCAAAGTGAGTGGGGGATATCCAACAATTGTAAATTATATTAACTCACAATCTGCATTCAGAAGGACTCCTATGGGTAGAAAGATGAATAAATGGGACCACCTAAACCATCTAAACCAGAACAACCATTTCAGTAACCGGTGCAATAAGTCCAACTAACAGATTGGATTAGTACATTATTGATCTTTGTGTAGCATAAGAACAATTTGTTGATTAATGAATCAATCAATATACATGCTAAAACACAGATATTGAAACAAACAATTCTAATCAAACTGTAATAGAGCATGCTGGGAAATATGATAATGATGGCCGTGGTTTTGCAGACCAGCTTGCTGTATAAAATAGGAAGAAATGGCAGGAGATTGGCTTGTTTTGGGTCGGCACGTGGGGGGGGGGGAAGGCTCGTTCATAACTCTGACGCAGTTGTCAAGTCAACACATCCATCAGTGCTGCTGTGAAATACATGCCAAACGGGAAATGTGTATATTATGTATATATATAATATAATGTATATATATATATAAAAAAAATACATAATTAATGTACTTTAAATGTTGTTTGAGTTGCTTTGTTTATCACCAAATGAGCTTGAGATGATTTGTACTGCAACACTGCTCACTGCATCCAAGTTGCTTGATTGAGGTGTTTCAAAGAGCTGTCAGTCAAGTCAAGCTCATGAATATTAGCTCCCCGCCCACTCAGCCTGTCTGACTCAAATGTAAATGTAATAGGGGTTTCAAAGAGCTGTCAGTCAAGGCGAGCTCATGAATATTAGCTCCCCGCCCACTCAGCCTGTGTGACTCAAATGTAAATGTGATAGGGGTTTCAAAGAGCTGTTGTCCGTCAAGGCGAGCTCATGAATACAATACAAATAAAATCCATCCTCAAAAAAAATAAAAAAATAAACATTGACTGGGTAAACAGTTTCTGGAATTAAAGGGATACTTTGCTATTATGGGATTTGGGAATCAGAATAACTTATGTATACCATTTGTATGTCTCTGTGTGCAGTTTGAAGGAAGCTGAAGGTAGTATATCGTTAGCTTAGCGTAATTGCTGGAAATCTATGGGTGTCTACTTGCCAGCTCCTCTCAAAAGCAGAGAAATAGGCCTAACTAATCCAAAGCTGGGTGGTTGATCCATTTATAGTCTTACAAAGCTATAAATAGTAATTGCTATTTTATAAATGTGTACATTTTTTGGGGTGTAGCTAGCTTGCTTGTTTATTGGCAAATCCTCATAACATTTGATATACGGTCTGATATACCGCGGCTGTCTGCCAATCAGAATTCAGGGCTCGAACCACCCAGTTTATAACATTTGATAAATCATGTCGGAGGTAGAATAATAACTTTTTAATTCAGAAATATATTTATTCAAGCCAGAATTMACTGAATAGYAATMTGTGCAGTTGGACGCTGAGKGAGCAAGGAGGGTGGCTGAATCAGCGGAGCAGGTAGACAAGCTACCAGGAGCATTGGCGAGAGCCAGGTCTGAGGGGGACTGATGGTACAACCGAGGGGCATGGCAACCCATGGCAACCGACGATGACTGTTTGTGTTGAGCAGAGTGGGACTTTTTACTGCCATCGCTTGGGGGGGGGGGCTTGATATCTACGGAGAAGAAAGCAGCGCACCCAGAGACTGTGTAACAAACTCCGAGGACTTTTCTGCGCTCTTTAATCCTGGAGTAATAGAGATATTCTCCATGTCTCATAAATAAACTGCAAGAAGCAGCCCGACCCTGCTGGACCGCTGTCTATTGAGTAAGTGACACTATTCTTGCTTGTCCTTGCACACAGTAACAAAATATAAAGAAGATKATTTATTGACAACTTTTGTTGTTCTTGTTATAATTGTTTCTTGTTATTAGATTATTTGTATCTGGCTACTCACAAATAYCAATTTATTTGTTCTCAGTCAATACAGGCTGAAGGGAGAGCGACTGGGACGAGTGAACAGAGAGAGTCATGCCTTCATGTGTTGTTTGTGCCATTCACCACACATGTCCCTCACCAACAGGAGTCTACATTGGATTCAAGGAGTCAGAGGATGTAATGGACCTGTTGTAATTACACTCCGATGACTCAGCATCACAGACAGACATTTGCCTTCATTTTGTCAAATCACTCTAATAAATGCTGTTTAAACAAATATAACCTATTTTGTTACAATTCTGTCAAAATCACTTCAATAAATGTTATTAGAACCAGGACCATCAATTTTGCTACTATCTACTACACGTGATTAGAGTATGCAACATGAGATAGTGTTGTGTATTAAATACAGCAGTCAGACCGATGTATCAGTAACATTTTAATATCAAAGGTAAATTGGTAAAAGCCGACAAAACCTATTGTAGACCTGTGTAATCARATGACAATCAATAAACCGGCAAAGACAATTATTTATTTTTTTACAACACAATACAGATAACTGTATAACGTACCATAGACAGTGTAGACAAGGCATTTAAATAATTCACATCAATAAAAGGTCAAATATGCAATAAAATAGACAGTACCAAGTTGGTACGATGGTGCTGTTGTGTACAGTTGTAGCCTACAGTGGATTTTTATAAAATGCTACAGATGCAGTGTGATAATGATCAGAGGCTAACAATTTATGCTACAATAGAGTGTGTTTGTTTTAGGTAGTAGTGCAAGGAGGACCATGTCCATGGATACCGGGGAGTTGGGGGTATCAGAGTTTGAGTGTGCAGCAGTGTCCATCTCCTTGCTAAGTTTTGGAATGGGGCTATGTTGGCAGCCAGACGATGGCCTCCAAGTACTTGTCCACGCGTCTCTTCAGGTCATTCCAGAATCTTTGCGTGGTGGGCTGATATACTTGCCGTGCAATCCACCGTTTTGATTGTTTTGGATAGATAACGTTYCATCTTGGAGTGCCTGAAATAAAACTGAAAAAAAAACAGAAGATAAACCAGTGAAAACAATCTAAACATAAGGACGTTGCCARACATATAGAAATAACATATAGTGTGGTTTAGTGCAGGGGTGTGGTTTACTCCATAGTGTGGTTTACTCCAGTCCCTGAGGGTCTGATTGGTGTCACACTTTTGCCCCAGCCAAAACACCTTACTCCAATAATCAACTAATCATGATTTTACGTTTAGAACGCGATTKATTTTATCAGCTTTGTTTGCTAGGGATAGGGAGAAAGGGTGACACCTGGTGTATGGATATAGTCAGGTGCCACACTAGAAAAAGGACCATCTGAGCACACTTGAAAGGGAACACCATCCCCCAAATTAACCCCCTTTCCTCAAGTCAACCAAACTATACTGGAGGTGAAATTAGGCTATCTGTCCTTTTGCTTTATAGATGTGTCTGGAAAGGCCAATGATTGCATTACCATCCCAATATGACCAAACTATCTTGGATGGACCATCTGTCTGGATAGGCCAAGGATTGCGTTACCATGCCATGACAAAACAAGTCTTCCCATCAACGGTTGACGCTTGTTGTCTATTCTGGTTCTGAATGTGATGTTACTCCAGCAGATATGGAGTCTGTTCRTTGTGGACTGTCCACAGCAGGCACGTCTCCTATTGACTTGAGAAATCAATTAAAAGGGAACAGGAAATGTTGGTTTTTATTTGAAAAAAAGGAGAAGGCACTTGAAGAAAGCCATAATAGCTGTTCTYTTTTTYTCAAGTCAATCTAGTCATTTCTCAYGCCTGTGAAAATTGTATAATTAGTTGGAAWGTACTTGAATCAAGTTGAATAAGGATGGAAATAATGGCACCATTCAATGTTGAACATAGTTTTGAGCATTAGTCATTTTGTTGTAATAGGCTATTCTTTGGCTTTGAGAGGAGGGGATTCACAAAGATGTAACGAATGACAGCCTATCCAAGAGAAAATTGACAGGCCTACCACATTTTATTACGAGAGCATTTAGCTCCAGTTAAATCAATCAGATAATGTTATATCATCATCACACTTACCCCCGTTCCATTTTGTTCTGCCGTGCCTAGAATGCCTGCTGATTTTAACCACTCTATTCTTCAGGAAACTTGTCAATTSCATCCTAGTTATAATAATCCCTAATAATTTTCTGAGGTACTTGGTAGGAGTGCTGTTATCTATATTCAGGGCAACTAGCCATAGCCGACTACTTCCTTTGTTACGTATTGCAAGTTTTTACAGCACACCCATGAACAATATTCAATATTGGACAAGTGATGGTAGTCTGTCGATGTAACACAAGTCTCACAACACTTAGATACTTGGGTTAGCTAGCTARTTGCTAATGTAAGCTAGTTAATAGCTTGAAAATACTTCCAGCAGTGTCAACCATCTTCACAGTCATGGCTTCTGTGGGGATTATCTTCTCACACTTCGCTTACTTGATATCTAGCGAACACGTTCAAAACTGGCCAGCTGTGTTGACTCTTGAACATAGCCGATCCTTGCGTCCAGTGTCACAGCGGACGAATGAAATGCGTAGTTCGGAGAAAGTGGTAAAAAAAGTGTTTTTCCAACAACTATAATCAAAATATTATAATCATATATACTTATAAAGAATACTTAGAGTARAAATTGGTAACCACTCAGCTTTGGAGTAGTTAGAAGGTCTACTTCCCTGCTTTTGAAAGGAGCTGGCTAGTAAATACCCATATACTTCCAGCAATTGCACTAAGCTAACGATATGCTACCTTCAACTTCCTTCAAACGGCATGCAGAGACATACAAAAAGGTATCCATGAGTTTGTTGGACTCTCATTAAGTAAGAAATTACCCAAAATATCATATTATCCATTTGAGCCCAAAAATCTGCCAATGGCGAGAGCAAATTATAATTGACAAGATTTCTTAGGACAAAATTTCTTGAAACAAGAAAACAATCTAGTTTTGAGAAAGCACTAGTGATCTCAAAACTAGTAAAAACGATACAAATATAGCATTTTTGACTTGATATAAGCAACAGAGATTCAGTTTCATTGCACAATTATTAGGCACAGACTTAATACTAGACCATTTATCTTGTCTAGAAAAAAGATTATGTTACTCTTATGTAAAACCTTTTTCATTTTTACCTTTATCTAACTAGGTAAGTCAGTTTTCGCCTGCCATATCAATTCTGTTATAGTCTCAGACATTATTTTAACAGTTTTAAAAACGTCAAAGTGTTTTCTATCCAATGCTATTATATGCAAATCTTGGCTTCTGGGCCTGAGAAACAGGCAGCTTACTTTGGGCACGTCAGTCAGGCGGAAATTCAGGAAACTAGACCATATCGCAGAGGGGTTAAGAACATATTCATATTTACAATGACGGTCTACCCCGGCCAACGCTGGCCCAATTGTGCGTCGCCCTATGGGACTCCCAATCACAGCCGGATGTGATGCAGCCTGGATTCAAACCAGGGACAGCAGTGACGCCTCTTGCACTGAGATGCAGGCCCGCATCCCGGAGTTGCCTCTTCACTGTTGACGTTGAGACTAGTGTTTTGCGGGTACTATTTAATGAAGCTGCTAGTTGAGGTCTTGTGAGGCGTCTGTTTCTCAAACTAGACTCTCTAATGTACTTTTCCTCTTGCTCAGTTGTGCACCGGGGCCTCCCACTTCTCCTTCTATTCTGTTTAGAGCCAGTTCTGGTCATTTTGAGCCTGTAATCAAACCCATAAATGCTGATSCTATAGATAATCAACTAGTCTAAAGAAGGACAGGACAGTTTTATTGCTTCTTTAATCAGTACAACAGTTTTCAGCTGTGCTAGCCTAATTGCAAAAAGGGTTTCTAATGATCAATTAGCCTTTTAGAATTATAAACTTGGACTAGCTAACACAACATGCCATTGGAACACAGGAATWWTGGTTGCTGATAATGGACCTCTGTACACCTATGTAGATATCCCATATAAAATCATCAGTTTCCAGCTACAATAGTCATTTACAACATTAAGAATGTCTACACTGCAGTTCTGATCAATTTGATGTTATTTTGATGGACCTCAGCCAAATACATTTAAATTCAGTTTCACAATTCCTGACATTTAATCCTAGTAAAAATTCCCTGTCTTAGGTCAGTTAGGATCACCACTTTATTTTAAGAATGTGAAATGTCAGAATAATAGTAGAGAGAATGATTTATTTTAGCTTTTATTTATTTCATCACATTCCCAGTGGGTCAGAAGTTTACACACACTCAATTAGAATTTGGTAGCATTGCCTTTAAAATATTTAACTTGGGTAGCCTTCCACAAACGTTTCAGGTAGCCTTCCACAATAAGTTGGGTGAATTTTGGTCCAATCCTCCTGACAGAGCTAGTGTAACTGAGTCAGGTTTGTAGGCCTTCTAACTAACACACGCTTTTTCAGTTCTGCCCACATATTTACTATCGGATTGAGGTCAGGGCTTTGTCAAGCCAATACCTTGACTTTGTTGTCCTTAAGCCATTTTGCCACAACTTTGGAAGTATGCTTGAGGTCATTGTCCATTTGGAAGACCCATTTGGGACCAAGCTTTAACTTTCTGACTGATGTCTTGAGATGTTGCTTCAATATATCCACATAATTTTCCTCCCTCATGATGCCATCTATTTTGTGAAGTGCACCAGTCCCTCCTGCAGCAAAGCACCCCCACAACATGATGCTGCCACCCCCGTGCTTCACAGTTGGGATGGTGTTCTTCGGCTTGCAATCTTCCCCCTTTTTCCTCCAAACATAACGGTTGTCATTATGGCCAAACAGTTCTGTTTTTATTTCATCAGACCAGAGGACATTTCTCCAAAAAGTACGATCTTTGTCCCCATGTGCAGTTGCAAACCGTAGTCTGGCTTTTTTATGGCAGTTTTGGAGCAGTGGCTTCTTCCTTTCTGAGCAGCCTTTCAGGTTGTGTTGATATAGGACTTGTTTACTGTGGATATAGATACTTTTGCACCTGTTTCCTCTAGCATTTTCACAAGGTCCTTTGCTGTTGTTCTGGGATTGATTTGCACTTTTAGTACCAATGCACGTTCATCTCTAGGAGACAGAACGCATCTCCTTCATAAGCGGTATGATGGCTGCGTGGTCCCATGGTGTTTATACTTGCGTACTATTGTTTGTACAGATGAACGTGGTACCTTCAGGCGTTTGGAAATTGCTCCCAAGGATGGAGGTCTACAATTTTTTTCTGAGGTCTTGACTGATTTCTTTCGATTTTCCCATGATGTCAAGCAAAGAGGCACTGAGTTTAAAGGTAAACCTTGAAATACATCCAGAGGTACACCTCCAATTGACTCAGATGATGGCAATTCGCCTATCAGAAGCTTCTAAAGCCATGACATAATTTTCTGGAATTTTCCAAGCTGTTTCAAGGAACAGTCAACTTAGTGTATGTAAACTTCTGACCCACTGGAAATGTGATGCAGTGAATTATAAGTTAAATAATCTGTCTGTAAACAATTGTTGTAAAAATTACATGTGTCAAGCACAAAGTAGATGTCCTGACCGACTTGCCAAAACTATAGTTTGTTAACAAGAAATTTGGGGAGTGGTTGAAAAACACGTTTTAATGACACCAACATAACTGTATGTAAACTTCCGACTTCAACTGTATATATTAAAAAAAATATATGTTTTCAATTATTCCTTTTATTTTTTCCAACGGGGCTATACATTTGGGTGAGGTTTTTTTCTCGCCTTAGGAGCCTTGTTTCACTGCCCAAAATAAAATCAAACCATCTAGTGTTCAGTGAAATAACAACACAATATCAAATACATGTAGCCTAGTCAAACAATTAACATCCAATCACATTAACCGTTACTCTCTTGCGGGAATTCCACTAACGGTCCGTATGTAGCCAAACGTAGCTGCTGCTCATGTTGGTATCTGTACTGATGGCGCAAAARACATTACAGTGAGACATAGTGGAGTGGTAACGCGCGTGCAAGTAGTTGCTCGCGGTACACTGCAGCATCCACCGAGAGGCTCTTGCTGCCAAGGGAATGCTTGACAGCTTGAAAGACGTTTTGGACACTTCAGTGAAAATGGTTAACTTTGTAAAGCAAGGCCCCTGAACTAGGTATCGCTTTTAKAACATACAGAAGTGCACTGGTTATCAAGAGGCAAAGAATTTACCCGTTTTTTTTTTTTWATTTAGAGACGAGCTTAAAGTTTTCTTTACTGCCCATAATTTTCACTTGTCTGACCGCTTGCATGATGACAAGTTTCTCACACGACTGGCCTATCTGGGTGATGTTTTTTCTCGCCTGAATGATCTGAATCTAGGATTACAGCGACTCTCCGGAACTATATTCAATGTGCGGGACAAAATTGAGGCTATGATTAAGAAGTTGGAGCTCTTCTCTGTCTGCCTTAACAAGGACAACACACAGGTCTTTCCATCATTGTATGATTTTTTGTGTGCAAATGAACTCAAGCTTAAGGACAATGTCAAATGTGATATAGCGAAGCACCTGAGTGAGTTGGGTGCACAATTATGCAGATACTTTCCTGAAACGGATGACACAAACAACTGGATTCGTTATCCCTTTCATGCCCTGTCTCCAGTTCACTTACCGATATCTGAACAAGAGAGCCTCATCAAAATTGCAACAAGCGGTTCTGTGAAAATTGAATTTAACCAGAAGCCACTGCCAGATTACTGGATTGGGCTGCGCTCAGAGTATCCTTCCTTGACAAATCGCGTTGTTAAAACACTGATGCCCTTTGCAACCACGTACCTATGTGGGAGTTGATTCTCGGCCCTCACTAGCATGAAAACTAAATACAGGCAAAGACTGTGTGTGGAAAATAATTTAAGACGGAGACACTTTCCAATACAACCAAACATTGCAGAGTTATGTGCATCCTTTCAAGCACACCCTTCACATTAACCTGTGGTGAGTTATTCACAATTAACAAAAAAGGTTTTATATGTAACATGGTTAAATAAAGAACAAAATTATGTATTATTATTTGTTCCCTGGTCCTATAAGTGTTCTTTGTCACTTTCCATGAGCCGGTTTGTGACAAACTCACACACATTTTTATGTTTAATAAATGTATTGTGTTGTGTGTGTGGCAGGCTTACAATGATGGCAAAAACAACATTTGAGAGTGCCCTGACCCTGGTGCTAGAYGGGGTACCCAGCTGGAGGTTGAATGTTTGAAGGTTTAGTAGACAATATTTTTAACGTGCTGTTTGTAAACAGAGTATAATGTGTATTTACATGCTTCATTCCCCTTATCCTGCTCTTCACTCTCTGGGGTGCTCTATCTAAATTGGGACTTGTCAAGAAGCACCGTGGAGCCACTTAAACTGCAGACATAGTCATCAGTTGATGAATCGTGGATGCTGTCGTTAGATCCAGAGCCAAACTCAAGCCGCCTTCTCTCCTCCCATTTATGTGTAGGGCCCTTTGGGGGTTTTTCCTGGTGAAGGGCCCTTGCTCTTTTTGCCCTTGGTCTCCTGAGGGTCCACACATTCTGTAGTTTCTTCATCAGTAGTCTGGAGACAGTTTCTTTTTAGGACACACATGAAATGTATTCATTTTAAAATGCACATGACAACAATAAATATTACTGATGTCAATTCCTGAATAGCAACATCCACAATGATTAGACTAAATGGCAGTGTACAAGATGACCACTAACCCGTTCATATTTACCATACACCAATCTGTCCTGCAGCATAGGGTAATACTCTACCAGTCATTTGGTCATTGAATTTACTTCACACTTGGATGGATACTTGAAGTCCTCTACTGTGGCAGCATTATGGATCTCATGTTGTTCATCGTGTTACAGAGTCGTCCATAGTGAAGATCTTTTGAGTGTGTGCCAATCTTGTTCTTGTCCAACGAGCTGCTTTTCAAAGTAACATCTTCTGACTTTCTCTAAACTCGCTTTGTGTTTAGATTACATATTCTGGCCTGGGTAACTTCATGATTTTGGGAGGGACCCCTTACTGATCCTGGGTGTAAAACGGGGCCTGGTTGGACAGGTGCTGTGATTACTGTACCGGAGAGTGCTGGGGTCACTGGGTCTGGTACTGGACGGTGCTGGATTACTGGTCCGGAGAGTGTGGGGTCACTGGTCTCGTGTACTGGAGGTGCTGGGATTACTGGACCGGAGAGTGCTGGGGTCACTGGTCAGTACTGGAGGTGCTGGGATTACTGGACCGGGAGATGTGCTGGGGTCACTGGGTCTGGTACTGGAGGTGCTGGGATTACTGAGGACCGGAGAGTGCTGGGGTCACTGGGTCTGGTACTGGAGGTGCTGGGATTACCATACGGAGAGTGCTGGGGTCACTGGGTCTGGTACTGCGAGGTGCTGGGATTACTGGACGGAGAGTGCTGGGGTCACTGGGTCTGGTACCTGGAGGTGCTGGGATTATGGACGGAGAGTGCTGGGTCATCTGGGTCTGGTACTGGAGGTGCTGGATTACTGGACCGGAGAGTGCTGGGTCACTGGGTTCAGGTATGGAGGTGCTGGAGATTACTGGACCGGAGAGTGCTGGGGTCACTGGGTCTGGTACTGGAGGTGCTGGGATTACTGGACCGGAAGTGCTGGGGTCACTGGGTCTGGTACTGGAGTGCTGGGATACTGGACCGGAGAGTGCTGTGGGTCACTGGGTCTGGTACTGGAGGTGCTGGGATTAATGGACCGGAGAGTCTGGGGTCACTGGGTTCTGGTACTGGAGGTGCTGGATTACTGGACGGAGCAGAGTGCTGGGGTCACTGCGAGTTAATAGAAAAGGAAGCAATAGAGATGTTTGACACATTTTAAGATCCATCTGCCAGGACCGTGCCATAAAATAACAGTTTAGCATGGTGGAATCAGAGGAAGTTAAGATTGGGCAAAAGACATTTACGGGGCGAAAGGTACTGGCCTTAGCATCAAAGACATATCTTTTCATTACATACCTTTAGTGAAAAGTTTGGAACAGTCATTATCTCACTCGAAAATACTTAATAATGAATAAAAACCATGATTCAAGACCGACCTAAAGAATTCACCGATGGATTCTCATAGGACTGTAGATGGAGACCTTATGGGATCACATGCATTGTTTTAAATGAAACCCACTGCTTTACTGATTATTATATATACAGARGAAATTGAGTTGTGTAATCCTTTAGGCTCCCATGCCTCAAAGAACAAGTTACTCATGATTTATTATACGTTGGGAAATATCAAACCCCAAAGACAGATCCAAGCTGTCTGCCATCCGACTTCTTGTTATAGCAAAATCACGCCATCTCTCTCAGTGTGGGGAGGATTCAAGAGGACTTGGTTCTGCTGTACAGTGGTGTTCAAAATCAAAAATGTCAATGCGGAGTGAGAGATATTTGGTGCATTGGTGCCTCTTTGCAGAGACATTTTAGCCCAACATGAGCTGTGTGGATTTAAAGAGGGGTTGGGATTTGCCTTTAGCAAATGTAGACATTGTGAATGTACAGTGGCTTTCGAAAGTATTCTCCCCCTTGGCATTTTTCCTATTTTGTTGCCTTACAACCTGGAATTTAAATAGATTTTTTGGGGGGTTTGTATCATTTGATTTACACAACATGCCTACCACATTGAAGATGCTAAATATTTTTATTGTGGAACAAACAGGAAATAAGACAACAACAAAAAAGAAAACTTAAGCGTGCATAACTATTCACCCCACCAAAGTCAATACTTTGTGCCACCTTAGTGCCACCTTTTGCAGCAACTACAGCTGCAAGTCTCTTGGGGTACGTCTCCATAAGCTTGGCATATCTAGCCACTGGGATTTTTGCCCATTCTTCAAGGCAAAACTGCTCCAGCTCCTTTAWTTGAGGTCTGGYATTTGACTAGGCCATTACAAGACATTTAAAAGTTTSCCCTTAAACCACTCAAGTGTTGCTTTAGCTGTATGCTCAGGGTCATTGTCCTGCTGGAAGGTGAATCCCCGTCCCAGTCTCAAATCTCTGGAAGACTGAAACAGGTTCCCTCAAGCATTTCCCTGTATTTAGCGCCATCCATCATTCCTTCAACTCTGACCAGTTTCCCAGTCCCTGCAGATGAAAAACATCCCCACCGCATGATGCTACTACCACCATGCTTAACTGTGGYGATGGTGCTCTCGGGATGATGAGAGGTGTTGGGTTTGCGCAAGACATAGCGTTTTCCTTGATGGCCGAAAAGCTGAATTTTAGTCTCATCTGACCAGAGTTCCTTCTTCCATATGTTTGGGGAGTCTCCCACATGCCTTTTGGCAAACACCAAACATGTTTGCTTGTTTTTTTCTTTAACCTCTCTTGGGTACGTGAGACGTTAGCGTCCCACCTCTTCAACAGCCAGTGAAACTGCTGGGCGCCAAATTCAAATACAGAAATACTCATTATAAATATTCAGAAAACAAAACATATTTTAAATAGGTTTAAAGATTAACTTCTTGTGAATCCAACCACGGTGTCAGATTTAAAAAATGCTTTCGGCGAAAGCATACTTTACGATTATTTGAGAACATAGCCCACTAGACAAATCATTACAAACAGTAACCAGCCAAGTAGAACAGTTACACAAGTCAGAAATATAGATAACATTAATCCCTTACTTTTGATGATCTTCATATGGTTGCACTCAGCAGATGTTCATTTACTCAATAAATGTGCCTTTTGTTCGATAAAGTCTCTTTATATCCAAAAATCTTTGTTTTGTTCCCGCGTTTTCTTCAGTAATCCACAGGCTCAAACGCAGTCAAAACAGGAAGACAAAAAAATCAAAATTGTATCGGTAAAGTTCATAGAAACATGTCAAACAATGTTTATATTCAATCCTCAGGTTGTTTTAGCCTAAATACTCGATAATAATTCAACAGGACAATAACGTCGTCAATTTAAAAAGGTAACTAAGAAACGCACTCTCTCGGTCTCGCACATGAAAAAGCTCTGTGACACTTTAGGGTCCACTCATTCAGACTGCTCTTACTTCCTCATTTTTCAGAATACAAGCCTGAAACAATTTCTAAAGACTGTTGACATCTAATGGAAGGCATAGAAACTGCAATTTGAGTCCTAAGTCAATGGATACTTAAATGGCATTGAATAAAAAACTACAAAATCCCCCCAAAAAATACTTCCTGAATGGATTTCTCTCAGGTTTTCGCCTGCCAAATCAGTGCTGTTATACTCACAGACACTATTTTAACAGTTTTGGAAACTTTAGAGTGTTTTCCATCCAAATCTACCAGTTATWTGCATATGGTTCTCAATGCATATGGTCCTAAACAATGGTCCTCGATGCTGATTTTCAGAAACATCTGTAAGTCTTTGATCAAACATAATCAAATGTTTGAATGTTGTCAGAATGCTAATAGTTCACACCACCCCATTTATTTTCCAATGAGTGAGAGTTGGGACCAGTGTCAGATGTGAAGAATATGCAATATGTGCAAGCAAAAGTGAGTGATTGGATTTCTATAGAGGGAGTAGATCATGCAGTATCTGTCAAATGGCTTGTTGTAAATGGTAACAAGTATGTCTTTTGGAAGTSCTTAATTGTTACCAATATAATTGGTGGTGATATGAGTGAATTTGGACAGATAAGATACATTTGTCATAAACTCAACACTGATTTGCTTTGAGTTTCAGAAATATAATACTGTGTGCTTTGATAGAGATGTTATCTCCTATAAAGTTGAGGTCCCTAACCTTGCTCAGGCCACTAAACAATTGATTTCACCCCGTACCACACCTTCTTCCGCAAGAGAAACGGCACATGTTCCTATGAAGTACTACCTTGGTGATATGACTGGGCTTCACAAAGCATCTAATGTCTCCTAGGTATATGTATGTGTACTGGTGCAAACAAAGAGAATTAAATGAGAATGAATTGCAAAATGTTTGCTGTTGTTTTTTGTCTCCTCTCAAAAATTATTGAAGTAAAACCATGTAAATCTGGTTCTTAAAAGAAGATAAATAATCCTGATTTAATACCATCAACATTGATGGCATTACATGATAACTTATTGATTGAATAGTTGTGCTATTTTTACATCATACCTAGAATTAGATCTAATATCTAAGTTAGATAACTCATGATCAATTTTCGTAAAACAAGCTGAATGATCTTACACATTACAGTGCATGGAAAGAGGATGTATCCTACTGTGAAATTTTGTATTTCTGTGAAATTTGCAATGTATTAATTGCCTTGATGGAAGATGTTTTCACTTGCTATGATTACATGGTTTACAGTGTACTGTATACGCTCCCAGCCCACTCAGACCGTCTTTTCAAACTTCCTGGTAGTCAGCCAT
This sequence comes from Salvelinus sp. IW2-2015, assembly GCF_002910315.2. Lineage (NCBI taxonomy): Eukaryota > Metazoa > Chordata > Actinopteri > Salmoniformes > Salmonidae > Salvelinus > Salvelinus sp. IW2-2015. The sequence continues at coordinate 165,950 of NW_019942656.1, read as the reverse complement.
GAGAGAAATATATTTTTCCTCACATTTTGAGCACTTATATCCAAAATAAATATTATGGGTGATATTTGTGACTTGTTTCGGGAAACTAGACGTACGTCGCACGTCACTACATTTGTTATCAAGATACGTTTTTTTTGGCAGAAATTCCTTCTGGAACATGTGAACTTTCATGTGCCTTAATAACAAACTTGTTTGCCATCTGTAAATACGAATAAAATTGTTAAATTACGTGCCTAGTTGGTTTAGCCACGGAAAAATACAGGAACCTTCCCGCTAGCCATGATTGGCTGATATAATGGATCGGCTGGACATGCCGAGAGATGAGTTCAGATTTGTCTAKCATGTAGCTGGCTTCTGTCTATAACATGAGCTGGTCAGTATAACTGTGTTCGAATACTCATACTAACCTTACTACATAAATTGAGCATTTATTATGCTTATTGGTCATAGTATGGGTGTAGTTAGTATGCCAAAAGTTCCCYGATGTCATACTACATTCACCAAAATACAAAGTATACAACAGTGGACKCTATTTCTGTACRTTTAGGGCCCATAATGCAATTCTTCATAAAATGGGTGTGGCTTAACAATGTTTTCAGATTTGAAGAAAATGGCAGAAAATATGCAGCCGAATTCCAAAGAGAGCGGATCCAGATTCATTGCATTAGCTAATTATGAAAAATGTTAAGAAAATATTGAGCAATGTAATAAAGTATATACTTTTCAAATAAGTTACGTTATGCTGGTTGACAACTTGTTAGCTACGCTATCCTTATGAACCGCATAGCATATCATTACAGAAGTATGTACCAGTATGTTAGCTAGCTACCTAACATTAGTTGGCTAATAAGGGTGTGTTTATAAATGCATGGCGCATTCGTAAATTCAAAGCGTTGTCAGATTGTCAGTTTGTAAATTCAGAGCGTTTCACTCACGGAGCGTTCAGAGCGCACACTGGATGCTCTGGCCGAGGAGTAGGGTTGATCCAAGCCTGACCTTAARGGCAGTCAAGCACCCAAGCTACTTRGACACAAATGAGAGAACCTCACTCTGKCCAGTACTAACCCTAGCAGAGCTTGTTAGGCTGTTTATGTTARCCAGAGCATTGATGACTGTAAATGTGCTGCTGGCAAAAAATGTAATTATGGTTTTTTGATCATGTTTACTGACACCGGACATATTCAATGGGTGTTGAGCGTTTGTAAATTCATCATTTAATCTGTGCTCTGGCACACTCAAAKGGGAGTGCTCTGAAATCGGAGTAGATAGCCAGAGTAAATTTATGAACGCAACCTATTGACTTGATTATTCAAGTCATTCTTAGCTTAGCTAAGCGGTATAGTCACTGTGCGTTCTTAATTGACATTGTTAATGAAGTTCTAAGTTGTCTAGCTAGTCATTTCTTATGCTAGCAAGAAGTTGCATAGCAACAGCATCAACTTCCAGTAGACAGGCGCGAAGCGCTAGTATGCTCAACTGAAAGGATACCGTTCGTTTACAGTATACTAAAATTAACTACACTGCTCTACACTGCTCAAAAAAATAAAGGGATCACTAAAATAACACATCCTAGACCTGAATGAATCAAATATTCGTGCTGTTGCCACGGAGAGTTAGAGACTACGCTAAAACCTCAACTCTGTAAGTGCGTGTCTCTGATGATGACAGAAGAAAAGAAGGGATCAGTAAGATACATATACTCTGAGAACAAACCCTGGATGACAACATCTTACTGGGATGAGAAACTCTTTCACACGATACTGGACTTGACATGTGCATCATTGTCTGGAGTCTGGATATACACTGCTCAAAAAAATAAAGGGAACACTAAAATAACACATCCTAGATCTGAATGAATGAAATATTGTTATTAAATACTTTTTTCTTTACATAGTTGAATGTGCT
>NW_019942656.1:119057-162600 GCF_002910315.2 Salvelinus sp. IW2-2015 | reverse complement strand
GTCTATTCCATTTGCACAACAGCATGTGAAATGTATTGTCAATCAGTGTTGCTTCCTAAGTGGAAAGTTTGATTTCACAGAAGTGTGATTGACTTGGAGTTACATTGTGTTGTTTAAGTGTTCCCTTTATTTTTTTGAGCAGCGTAATAGTATATAGGATGTAGTATATACTCATTAAGTATGTAGTATACAGTATGTTAGTATGGGTATTCGAACACAGCTTATATGTAGGTCATCCTTTCTAATGCTGCTATTTTTAAAGATATCAGGCAGCAGAACTGCAAAAGTGTTCTTCACTTTCTGGAGGACTGAGTTTTGAAATCAGTGTAATTAGAGCATGGTAGCTAAGGAGGTAAAGAAAACGCTGGCATTTGATTGCAAATATGCAGACGGAGTCAAAAAGAGAACATACAGAAAGCTGTTGTATAAAACACATGGCTCCGTGAAAGAGAGGGAGAAGTGTCCATCCATGGATAAGAGAGTCTAGCTAGCTACATTTTCAGATATTCCACATTTCTAATTTAGGCAGAAAGTAGTTTTAATTTCAAGTTAAAGCGTACTGTTAGCTAGCTAATGTTATCTGGCAGGCTCGCTCGCATTACCTGTATAATCTATGTAGTAATATTATTCGTATCTCAGAACCATTTGCATTGTTTGGTTATAGCCTAATTTTAGCTAGCTAGCTAGTTAACATTGAACCTGGTTGGTTAGCAACCTGCACAGATTCATGCAGCGTAGTAACGTTATGAGTTGGGCTTATGGTTAATTGTTTAGCTAGCTAGCTATGCAAGTAACCATTTCAATAGAATGTTCATGATGGCACTGTGACAACTGTCGATAGACATAGCTGGTAAATTCGCTCTGGCTATCTACTCTGATTTCAGAGCACTCTCATCTGAGTTTTCTTTTCAATCAAAAATAATTGTTCGCTAGACTTCCCCCTTTGCTTTTTGTTGCACTTTTGAACGCACAGCTGTGGGCGGGCTGTATTGGGAGGTGTGGATGATGCTTCTCCATTGTTCAGCCATTTTTTGATTGTCAGCTTGGCTAAAACCAAAACTGTTCAGCCTTTCTTTCCAACACAAAGTCATATCGGACACCTACGAAGAAGGACTGTGTGATGATGGCATCTCAGGTAAGCAGCACTGGGCGTTCTCCCGTCCAACTTCTACATAGTCAGTAGTTAGCTCCTACGATTCAGTGTTGATTCATACCATTCTACTATATTACATACATACCGTAGAATGATAAATCATGCAATTGTTATTCTCAAGCGAACCAAAAGCATTTAGCTACGAATGCCTGTTAGTGCCATTTTCAGTTGAATTCATCTAACTTTCTTTCATGGCAACTCATAAGCAGGCCATGCCCTATTTGTTTCATAGTCAATATATAGTCACCTGTATGTACATACAGTACAGTACAAAAGTGTTAGGCACATGTAAAATACATACGTTCCTAAATGTAAAAAAAACAAAAAAAACTGAAGGAACATTTTCTTATTTCACCTTCTCTTATATCCAGAGTGGCAGGTGAAATATTTGCAGTGAGCCTTGCACAAGGTGGACCGTCTCCACGATATATGCAGGAGTGGTGTTACTACTATCTGGTGACCAGGACCCTGAAGGACCTAACAAAGGATAGTGTACATGAGTGTTGTCCCCAATACTGGAAACGGTGTGTTGATGAAATTGAAAGTGTATATTCTTCTCATTAATTTTTCAGCAATTAATTAGTTGTGTTTGAAAAATAAAATGTGCTTTCAGATCGAAGATGCCTTTGACCTGTCACTCTACACTGAAGGAATCCTCAACTGTGGCTACACAGCCTTCATGGGCTGAAACATTTGATCTGAGTTGAAATTGTGTTTTAAAGTCCATTATTCTTACATTGCAACAACCCACAATGTGTGTCAACAGATTTCATTCATTATGTTTTAAACAATATTGTTTTTAGAGTACATTATCATGCCTTACTGGTGTAGAAGTCAAGTGCAGGAGAGCAGAGAGTTGTGATCAGCTGCACACTTTATTAGGCAGAAGCAAACAGCCGGACGCAACTGCGTCAAACCTCCAGCCAAAAGCGAAAGTGTAAGGCGCGACAAAGTCACAATGAAGAAGAAGAGTTTAACAATAAACATACTACGGGTGAAATACGGTCCCCGTGTAATGCTCGTCTTCCTCCTCGTCTGAGGAGGAGCAAGGATCGGACCAATATGCAGCGTGGTATGTATCCATATTTTATTTCTTTAAGCGACGTAATGAAGAACACTTAAACAAAAACGACGTGAACAGACCTGAACTTGAGAACATAAAACATGAACGCACAAACAGGAATGAACACACGAACGAATGAAACGAAACAGTACCGTGTGGCGAACAAACACAGACACAGCAACAATCACCCAAAAACAAACAGTGAGAACAGCCTACCTTAATATGGTTCTCAATCAGAGGAAACGTAAAACACCTGCCCCTGATTGAGAACCATATCAGGCTAATACAATGAACCCAACATAGAAACACATAACATAGAATGCCCACCCAGCTCACGTCCTGACCAACTAAACAAGGCTAAACAAAGGAAATAAGGTCAGGAACGTGACACCCCGGGAAACACCAGCCTGGTGCGTCACACAAAAACACGTAACAAATAACAATTCCACACAAAGACATGGGGGGGAACAGAGGGAATATATACAGTATGTAGTGTGATTAGGGAATGTAAACCAGGTGTGCGGGGAAACAAGACAAAACAAATGGAACAATGAACAGTAGAGCGGCGATGGCTAGAAGACCGGTGACGCCGACCGCCGAACGAACAAGGAGAGGAGCCGACTTCGGCGGAAGTCGTGACATTTCTGCAGTAAGATATGCAAATCTCAATGAATGTCCATGTCTATCTTTTTCCTTTTGTTAAGAGCTGTTTTGCTACATTTAACCACAAAACGTACGCCGATGCTTCAGCAGCTGCGGGAAGGCCTTGAAGTCTACAGCCTAATAGAGGTCATGCAGAAGAAACCAAAGGAATGTCGCAATATCTTTGTGATTGGGGATGATGACATGGTAATTAACAAACTCTATTTTAGTATTCTGCCTGCTAAATCTGAATGTTATTTACGGGATCCTGGTTTTGTTCAGGTGACCTGTGTATCAGAATTATAGTGAAAGTAATGTATGTCTTGGAATTTTAGATAGTCAAAACTCGACCTCAATGTCTTTAGGTTGATGCACACTACATCTCAAACCTGGCCCCAGAGATTAGTGAAAGTGGTTCTCCAAAACAAAAGAAGGAGACGGAAATCTTGGATTTCTTAAAAAAATTCTTCCAAGAACTTGATGGTATGTATTGTTTGCACTCGTGCCTACTCCCTGCTTTTGTTACTGTAGTATGTCATGTTTGTCTTTAAACTCAAATGAGCTGCTCCATAGGAGCGATGTCAATGTAACACAATGACGAGAAAGACACTGGAGAACCACTTTCTGTTCCCAGTGTAATGCAGTGGCAGGCACACAGACACCTGCTAGTCTCAGAGAGAGAAAAATTCAAGATAACCACACTGTTTGTCACCCTGTTAGTGCATGCACCGAGACAATAACATTTCCCACAGCCCATCTGAGACTTTACGATGCAGTTAAATCAAACATTGAAACAGCAATCAAATACGTTGCAAGGTTTGATAGAGTGTAGCTGAAAGATTGCGTTAACTGACTGATAAAACACATGTTCCTGTGAAGAGAAGCAGGCAAATCTTTGTTGCTTTAATTTGGGATTACCACTTAAGGTCTTGAATTGTGTGAAAGATTAATTATAACAAAGCGACCAAATTTATGGTACTTTACAAGGGCAGAACATCTCCATAATGAATATTTACTTCCCCCCTGCCCACCCCCCTGATTTCCTCACTAAGGTATTTCTAGACTTTTCAGAATTAAAATTGGAGTGGTTGGAGGAGATTTTAATTGTTTGTTGAACCCCCTTATTGATAAGTTTCCCAGCGGTATAACTCCACTCTCTCCTCGAGCTAAGTCACTTAAAGCTATTTGTGATGATCTGGGGTATGCTGATGTTTGGAGAACTTTTCACCCCTCCAACAGAGAGTTCACTTTTTTCTCTGCACCTCATGGATGTCAGACTAGAATAGACTTTTATTTATTTATTTTTTACTTTTTTATGCCCAGGACGTCTTTGCAGTCTGTTTTATCCGCTAGGATAGGAAGCATAGTCATATCTGATCATGCAGAGGTGATCCTGGACATAAAACTCAACGGGGCATTCAATCTGTCAAGACATTGGAGGTTGAATACAACCATCCTTAAAGACCATACATTCACATCATATTTTATTACAGAGTTTAAGAGGTGTTGTTTTGTTTTCCAACAAAAAAACATTTTTTTTTTTGCCAGTATCAAGAGTGGCACTGGGGCTAAAACAATATCCTACATATTGTGGGAGGACTGCACTTAAAAAGGTTGTGGACTCATAACTAATCAAAAGCATGCATGTATATGTCCTTACCAACAGATGAGGAGTCAGTGGTAGYGGTCACTTGACATTGCAGCACAGCAAGATTCTCAGTAGACAGGGGGCGTGGGGTGTCAGGAACAATGATCCCATTGTCAGTGTTTCCAGATTATCCTGCTGAAAAAGCAGGTCCTCCACCTGCTGAATCTGGAAAACTCAAAAGAAACAAATCTGTATTAGTGACGATAAATTTAAAGGAAGATCTGTCAAGCCATTCACATATGACACAGACACATACCTCTGCATAGTCTGGCTRAGACACAGGTGTTTGGAGAATTACGATATGCCACAGCTGGTGAAGTGTCAGGTTCYCCTCTGTACTTAAAGGTTGATTACTCCAACTCTCTGTGAAATGCTGCAGATCTGCCCGCAGACGAGGTAGGAACCCGTATCCCACACAGAAGAGGTGGATAGAATTGGACAGCTCAAGGTTGCCTTCTTCCTCCAAACTGTGCAGCAAGTTGTAGTACTGACTAGTCACAGCACTCCAAAGATCTCTCCATAAGCGTTCCACTCTAACAGAGAGAAATAAAAGGTTTTGTGGTGGGGGACCTAATCTCTGTGGTCCTGTGGTCTTCCTCCATGAATAGTGAACACTGAGGTGGGTCCGAGGTTATAGAAATGCAAGTTGTGTGTGCCTCTGTGAGTTACTGATAAATGTGACGCAGACACCTATCAGAGTGTACCTGAAACATTTAAATATAGAGGGCTATGTGTCTCACCACTTGGTTAATGCAAGGCTAACCCCCAGGAAATCATGACTTGGCAGCAACTGTGCTATAGTCCAGTGAAAATGGCAGAGTGTTTACGTGGTTAAATCTTAGAATTAGCAGCTGACATCTTAAGGTTTTAATTAATGCATGTGAGACAGGTTCCATGTACAACAAGACAGGCAGAGGGGAAAAAGAAAAATAACACAGAACAGTTTAATTACCTCTGGTTATGGGCACTTGCCAGCAATAAATCTTCCACAGCCTGTTCCTCGGACAGTGAACATACATCTGGAAATATTATGTTCAACCTGTCCCCTGATCAGCTCGCACTCTTAAAGTAAAGAATAGCTTATTTTTGTAGATATGAATACAATAACTGTCACGGCATTCAAGAGAAGATGAGGACCAAGTGCAGCGTAGTGCGTGTTCATATTTATTTAAATAACCGAACACTAAACACAAAAATGAAAAAATAAAATAAAAAAAAGAATAACCAAAACAGTTCTGTCTGGTACAGAATACAAAACAAAAAACAACTACCCACAAACACTGTTTGGAACAGGCTACCTAAGTATAGCTCCCAATCAGAGACAACGATAGACAGCTGACTCTGATTGAGAACCACACCAGGCCAAACACATAGAAACACAACATAGAAAAAAGAACATAGACTGCCCACCCTAGTCACACCCTGGCCTAACCAAAATAGAGAATAAAAAGCCTCTCTATAGCCTGGGCGTGACAAACTGAGATTTGACCGTTCAATCTAAAGCAGCAGATTTCATTTCCAGGATACGTCAAAACAGCACAGAAAGTAATCTAGGAGGTTTGATGAGGAGATGTCAAGGGTTTTAATACAGAAAGTWACTCCTCACAAGACGTTACAATACATTAGTGGTTAGGATGAATATGCATAATGCAAGTCATTKTTTTTTTCATTCTACTATATCAATATTTACCTTGAAGGCCATCCATATCTGCCGACTCCATCCATAAAGTATCCAYAAGCAGTTGCTGCTTTGTTATTGGCTGCAGTGTCCAGATAGAGGATCTATARAAGAGGTAGCCTACGCTTAACACCAGACCGGTGTTGTGGTTGTTCATTAGGTGATGGGAAATATGCAATATGCATACAAAATAATATATTTACCTTCCTTGTAAATCCATCTATACCGCCAAAGATGACAATGTTGTATCTTGGGAAAAAAGCATTGTAATTCAAAGTTATTTATGCATTACCAGTTGATGAAGAACAACTTCATGCATTYTTGAAAATGTGTCTACGAATAAGTAAGAATAAAAAAGTAAAAATATCTTCATAGATTTGATGGAGYCATTATACATCTRAMTACCTTATCAATTTATGATTTGTATCAATGTGGACGAGAGACAGGGGAGCAGGAACAGAGTATCWTCGCCGAGCAATACAATGAYGCTGGATCATTCTGGCAATGATACCTGCACCATCTACACGCTGCAAAGACTCCCTAACTCTTCGCCATCGTACACGATGGCCCATTGCTCTGAGACTTCCTTTGACCATTCTTAAGTCCACATGAGGCATCCTTGCCTTAATGGCGATGACTTTCTGGTCTAACTCTTCATCTGACATATCAGAATAGCATTCCCTGAAATACATATTGTGTTCTTTCATCCTTCTGTAAATGGTCGACCTTGAAATGCCATGCATGTCAGCTAAGTTAGCCAGAGGAAAAGCAGTATCCAGCATACTTTGAAATGTGTCACGAGTCATTTCTAGTTTTGGCCGTCCTACATTCCCACCATAAGAACTGATAACAACTTCATTAAATAGTGAAGGGCCAACATTGTGTGTGAGATAGGTGCTGACAACTTCAATAAACTGTTGCAGACCATCTACCACCTCCACAGGAATATCAATATAATTTACCCCAGCTCGAACAAACTGTAACGCTTGTCTGCACACAAATCAATGGGTCATCTGCTGATGATAGATCCTATCCTTCAACCTGATCAATAGCTGCTGAGCCATTCTTCCCTGCAATGAAGCAATATCCCAATTAGTTCATGTTATATGATTAAAAACAATGCATGTATGACAACACTGAGAGCAACTGTGTGTTTTATAGTAAGCCTGTGTACAGTATCATTAGCTAATGGATTTTTCTGCAAAAAAAGCTAACCGTTACACTGTCATGAAATATGATTATATATCGACTATGAAACAAATAGGGCATGGCCTGCTTATGAGTTGCCATGATAGAAAGTTAGATGAATTCAAAATAAATGCTTTTTGGTTCGCTTGAGAATAATAATTGCATGATTTATCATTCTACGGTATGTATGTAATATAGTAGAATGGTATGAATCAACACTGAATCGTAGGAGCTAACTACTGACTATGTAGAAGTTGGACGGGAGAACGCCCAGTGCTGCTTACCTGAGATGCCATCATCACACAGTCCTTCTTCGTAGGTGTCTTTGGTTGTTTAGTACATGGCCTCACATGTAAATCCTAAAGAGATGGGTGGGGCTAAGGCCTAAGAGGGTGTGAATGATGCTGAATGGGTGTAGACAGAGAAGAGCTTTCCAGGTCTACCAAACTATTCAAGGGCCATTTTCTCAAAAGTGGGGTTACAAGTTTATCAACTTTCAAAGCAGAATGACTTTCCCGTTGTTCCTCAAATGTAGTGTATGATGTACCATTTTGTAGCTCTGAGTCTCTACTTTCATCCAATGTAAAAGACACAATTTCAAATATTGCTACATAAGTCCTTTTCGAGCCGGTTGGTCACATTTTAGTCACTCAAAAGGCTAGATTTGCAGGTGTGGCTGCCTTGCTCGCACTGAAAACGTTTCKTTCATCCGCTGAAAACCCTCCCACTTGCTGGCCAACAGATTTTCTCATGGAGTTTTCATTCAATAGGGTTCTCAGTACATTTATATAAAGCCATCCCTTTKAATMTGGTGTACCTTTAATTAAAATGTTCTCGATAGGCTGATTAGAATATACTGCATATTAAGAAAAAAGTTACGAATATTAGCGACCAATGAAAGAAAGTCATATAGGCCTAAATACATGTATATTCGTCTCATTTTCATCACCAATTGGTAGATTTAAAAAATACTCTGATCTTGAAGATTATTTAGGGTTAGCATAGTAGGTAACACAAGACTTTATGACACGGACATTACCATGTCACAATGTCATAACAGCTGACCTAACTTGTCATAATCATAATACTGTCATGACCGATATATTTACACCTGTTGTGACATACACTACATGACCAAAAGTATGTGGACACCGGCTCGTAGAACATCTCATTCCAAAATCATGGGAATTAATATGGAGTTGGTCCCCCCTTTGCTTCTATAAAAAGCCTCCACTCTTCTGGGAAGGCTTTCTACTATATGTTGGAATATTGCTGCAGGGACTTGCTTCCATTCAGCCACAAGAGCATTAGTGAGGTCAGCACTGATGTTGAGCAATTAGGCCTGGCTCGCAGTTGGCGTTCCAATTCATCCCAAAGGTGCTCGATGAGGTCAGGACTCTGTTCAGGTCAGTCAAGTTCTTCCACACAGATTTTGACAAACCATTCCTCTAGGGACCATGCTGAAACAGGAAAGGGCCTTCCCCCAACTGTTGCCATAAAATTGAAAGCACAGAATCGTCTAGAATGCCATTGTATGCTGTAGCCTTAAGATTTCCCTTCAAGCTAAGGAGGCTAGCCTGAACCATGAAAAACAGCCCCAGACCATTATTCCTCGTCCACCAAACTTTACATGCATTCAGGCAGGTAGCCTTCTCCTGGCATCCGCCAAATCCAGATTTGTCCGTTGGACTGCCAGATGGTGAAGCGTGATTCATCACTCCAGAACATGCATTTCCATTGCTCCAGAGTCTTATGGCGGCGAGCTTTATACCACTCCAGCTGACAACTTGCATTGCGCATGGTGATCTTAGAGTTGTGTGCGGCTATTCGGCCATGGAAACCCAATTCATGAAGCTCTCAACAAACACTTGTTGTGCCTACGTTGCTTCCAGAGGCAGTTTGGAACTCGGTAGTGAGTGTTGCAACCGAGAATAGGCGATTCTTACATGCTACGCACTTCAGCACTCAGCCGTCCCGTTCTGAGCTTATGTGGCCTACCACTTCGCGGCTGAGCAGTTTTTGCTCCTAGACATTTCCACTTCACAATAACAGCACTTACAGTTGACCAGGGCAGCTCTAGCAGGGCAGACAGTAGACGAACTGACTCGTTGGAAAGGTAACATCCTTAGACGGTGCCACGTTGAAAGTAACTGAGCTCTTCAGAAAAGACCATACTACTGCCAGTCTATGGAGATTGCATGACTGTGTGCTAAATTTGCAAATAAATTCATAAAAAATCCTACAATGTGATTTTCTGGATTTCTTTTTCTCATTTTGTCTGTCATAGTTGAAGTGTACCAATGATGAAAATTACAGGCCTCTCTCATCTTTTTAAGTGGGAGAACTTGCACAATTGGTGGCTGACTAAATACTTTTTTGCCCCACTGTACATGCCCATATATCAGTCATCTATCAAAAAGTTTTGTTGTCCTGCTCCTGAAATCTGCTCCTGCATCCACCCCAATCATCAGCAACAGAGCATTAGAGTAGGTGCATGTCTGACATCAATGTGTGCGCAATTACAACGATCATTTAATATGGTCAATTTAAAAAATAAATGATACAGCATAAACATGCTGTTGACACGTAGGCTATGGTGTAATGGAATGTTTTGCCTTGTGTGGTAGTTTTTGAGGGGTTTTAACACTCTTATGTAGGTGTCATAAAATAAAATGACACACTATATGTCACAGCAGGTCTAAATATATGTGTCACGACAGTGTTATGACCATATTATAACAACTTATGACAAGTTATGTCAGCCGTTATGACATATGACATAGTTATCACCGTGTCATAACATGTTATGACACTGGGTGTCAAGTTAAGTTATGAACCATACCTAAACAGGTTGGAGAGTCTTTATGCACAACATATATTAGTAAATCAAAAATACAGTGGTTTGATTCATCCTGAAAGTTGACATATTTCATTCTTCAACCCATGAAATATTGGAGGGTGAGAAAAGTGTACAGTGGTGGTTAAACAATAGTCGTATAAATCTACCCTAATAATCCTCACTAATCACGTAACTGTGATGACAACGGTCCAGTGGTCATGAAGCAGGCTCCAGGTTTAAACTGCTGTGAATGGTCTGCGTTCCATAATGATTCWAATAGGCTGCATGTCCCAAATTATTGCACAACTTGTATTACGTTGTTATGATCCAGTACTGCTAGCCACCTTCAGGAACAACCACAGGGACCTGACAGAGGAAAGAAAGGTCAACTAACAGTAGAATGGAATGATGCAAAATGTAGGCTTATGCACTACAACATGAGGGTTCCTCAAGGGTTCCTTGGGAAYGGTGAGGGTTCTATGTGGAACCATACTGACTCACAGAACCCTTTGAGCCCTTCAATGGTTCTTTGCGGTTCAAAAAAAAGTTATTCCCTCTTTTAGTGAAAATTAAAACGTAGGGGTGTCTCATTAGAATATTTTGGCCGTGGTTTGTTCACAGCTCTTTTTGTGCAGCCGTGAATGAGAGTGTCACTCCATTTTATATAATGTGTTGTGTTATGCTTTTACATGTTATTTAAGACTATAGTCAGTGTGTCTTGTGAAAAATTCACGTATGGTCTTSTGAATGGTTGATTAAGTTAGGAGTTCTGAATTGTCTCCTCAGGGACCCCCAGCCGTTCAAGAGCTAGCACACCGATGTATTAATAAAAACAATAATAAAATCTATGGAATTTTTACAATATAAAACAATAAAAATAACCTTTGAGATTGAAAATGGTTCTGTATAGAATCATTTTCAATAAAGGTTCTGTAAAGAACCATAAAAAGGGTTCTATATAGCCCCAAAACCACAGCTTTTTTTGGTGCTGTGTACAACCTTTTTTGAGTGGTTCTTTATAGCACCATACAGGTTCCATTTTGAACCTCATGAGCATGGTACTTTATAGAACCTTAGAAAAAGGCTCCATATAGCACCAACAAGGGTTCCGCTATGGTTACAAGCCAAAGAACCCTTATTTGGCACTATATAGAGCCATTTGATTTTATTGTGAAAAATGTCACTGCAGTCACTGCACTAAAGTAGAAGTTCCCTTTCAGTCCTTTCAGTCCGTCAACTTCAGTACGACATACTATGGGGAGTCGCACTCTCGCGACTTTGGATGAAGGATCTACAATCACGCCTGACAAGGCCAATGAAATCCAAGCCTCACTGGAAGCCCCGCCTTCAACAGATAAATAAGCGTGAGGCTCGTATTCATTCCTTCAAGTATTCCGCGCTTCACCTCGATGTGAACAGGAACGATAAACGCTACAAAAATAAACAATTGGAAAACGAGACTGTCTTACATTGCGCCAAGTAAACTATCCCATAGTGGTAGAGCATGCTCACCCCCTGAATGTTGTGAGCTGAAGGTTTTATTTGTTTTCTAATCAAAAACAATTGGTTATTGTTCAATTTGCTGGTGCAATGACACAGTTAGCAAAACGTATCTGGGCCGGACCTCGCTCACATTGGCCACTTTTGTGTGGCCCACATAACAGCCAGAATTGACGCACCTTGTAACCGCATTTTAGCCAACAACTCAGCTAAGGTTCACTTATTCTAGCCGGAACAAGGTCGTACTGCCATAATGAAACCGGAGGTCTGCAATAAGAAAGCTTCATTTGGGACATATATTGTAAGAGACACTTTCTCTGGGTTAGATGCTCTTGTGAAAAAATTCTACAACAATAAAGACAGGATTGGACTGTGATTTGTACATTTTATTCACAAGCAAAAGATAATACATACAATGTTAAAACTACAATGTGTCTATTCTTGAGCTATAACCCCACATTTGGTTGGTCTGATTGATTGACAAGTTGGGAAATCAAATTACAGCAGTTGAAGGACAATTTATGTATTTAGGACACTAATCTGTATTTATCATWTAGATGCCATGTTATAGAAGGTTGAAGACACTTAAATGTATATCACTAGGTTGAGTAACTTACCTGAAGCACGTTCGTCTTCCTGAGCATCATCTGGAAAACAGATCCGTCCTTTTACAAGCTGCAAAGATCTTGTTATTATGATGCAGGTCTGTAGATGTTGTAGAAACAAAAAATTGTGTCATTTGAAACTTTGCACGTTCATGTCAGATATTGTCTCAAGACGGCAAAACCTACGGCCACAGATCATTGCAGATAAAGTTTAGAATTACAAAACGTTAATTTCTACAACCTGGAATCATGTAGTACAATCTACAGACCTGCAGCAGGATAACGAGTACTTTGCAGCTTGTAAAAGTACGTATTTGTGTGTTTCTGGAGCCTTTTGTTACTATTTCCATCTCAAGGAAGACTGCTGCTGCTGATAAGTTGCTAAAAGCCTAGTGATAATTAAAAACAAGTGGCTTCATCCTTCTATAACATTTATKTGATGATGGTCCTAAATACTGAAATGGTCTTTTAATTTATGTGTATATTATAGTAAAGTTAGCACAACAAAGCACATTAAATTAGAATACAGTAATGTAAACTGTACTCTATTGTGCTCTACTGTAATGTACTAAAGTCTAGCTAGGGCATGCTAGCTTAATCATTCACCATAACATACACATGCATTGATACTTAACATTTAAGTTCTGCAGATGCAACACAGCTAACACTGTTGCCCATATTGCTTTAAAACAAGCTCACATCTCAAATGATTGTTGCCCAAATGGGCTTTGTAAAGACAAAATAGAAACATGACTTGCAAATGACAACAAGCCTTATACACATCAGAACACTGACAACACTGGGCCACATCAGAACACTAACAACATTGGAACAGAAACTAGTCTCTAAGACAGCAACATTGATGGTGCAAAAAAACAAACTTGTCTGGCTTATTGACAACATAGTTGTCATGAAAATTGACCACTATTACCGTCATCTGATCACTTGGTAAAAATAAAATAAAAATATGAGCTAGATTACCCTGAGCAATTAAGCCAAACTTAATTGCAACTAATTTAATTTAATTGCAACTAAATAACTAACTTAACTTAACTTAATTGCAACTAACGCCAGTGCCCGTCTGCACTTGACAGAAGGGCACCTTTCCACGAATTCCCCTCCACTTCATGGTCTTTGAAAGATCGTTGGAGATTATGTGCCATGATCCTCCACAATCTCTCTTTCACATCACAGCCACCGTTCCATCCCAAATAGTCAATCTGTAACCACACAGACAACAGAACAGGGACCATAACATATGGATTTTGAATGTCAATATTAAGTAACTCACCTCATTTTAATAGCATATTGGCTGCTGAGTTTTTTTTCCAATATCAGAAACACAAACATTATCTTAGTTTTGGATAACTAAGGCTCCATACAGATCTGGATATTGATTATGTCTCAGCTAATAATACCACCAATTTTTAAAGCATAKTTATAATGGCTGACTYGGTCAGGAGATAGAAATGCAACAATGAGTTCTCAGCATCTTTTGCCTGAACTCTCTGCCGGCCTTCAGCTCGCCATCAAGATGTTCCATTTGTTGAACACTTCCTACTGGAAAAAGACCATCAGGTAGGTCTTCTTGCAGGACRCTCCTGCCTCTCTGGTCTTGAATGGTTTGACTAATTATTCTAATTTGTTCTAATATAATTTCCTGCTTTGTCAGAACATTCAGGAGCAGAGCTGAAGAACATGAAGAGTCATACAGTCTTTTAAACAATAAATATACATTTAATAAACACAAACAGAACATAAATCATCTCCATGCAATAGTGATGTTTTTAAAGTCTTTGCGCTGAGAACAATTCCTGGTCTGTCCTGTAGTTATAAAACATGTATACTGTACGTGTTTCAGCGTATTTGAAGACCAGGAGGAATCATGAAAACACAAAACGGATCTATCTCTATTATACGTTTTGAAAATGTGTCGCTGTTGTAGGTCTTTGGTTGGGTAGGCAGTGAATTGGAGAATTTAGCATTTTGAAAACCCTGTCCAAAAAAAAATTTTGGGGGTATTTTAGGGTTGTCTTTCGTAGTCGCGTATTTTGCCTTCAAATTGTGTAGATACTACATAAAACGTGTGCAGATACTACACAAAATGTGTGCAGATTTGTGGAAAGTTACCACCAGTTTTAACAGAACTAAACCACAAACTACAAATTGTACCACATGCACATGCAGTATATCTGTTGACAGTCAGTAAAAACAAATACTGCTTTGTCTTTACACACAGCGCATAGATAACAATAAGCTGTCAAATGATCAAACTAATAAAGCCTAAAAGAAAAAGCTGTCAAACTCGTGTTGGTCAGCATGTGAAGCTAGGTAGTGTTCAGCTTGACTAGACAGCACATGAAAGAAAGAGAGGAGKGTGTGCGTCAGCTGTCACATAAGATATGAGGTATTTTGGGGGAAAAGTTCAAATAATGTAATATAAATAAGAAAAAAAAAATTCTGCACTGGCGATTCACAATGTTTAAAATATATATATTTTTTACGATGCATACTACATCAGGGGTTTGCAAAGCACTCCTATCTTCAACATTTCAATCGGAGCGCATAAGGACCTGTGAATTGTTACATCATTACTCAACACAATTCCTTAGCGCAAAACAAATGCTCACAGTTGTTCACTTCAGCGGTTTGTGGTCGTTGCGTTGAGTCTCTACCAGACAGTAATCAAGAGACTCAGCAGAGGCATTACTAGTTGTTAACCGTCTGGACTCCATTAGCTCAGCCCTACTGGAAGTTCAAACATTCATAAACTTGTTTCATTTGTATTGGTAATGTATTACTTATGCTATAAAGTAAAGTACTTAGGTACAGTATTTGTTACATTCTGGCAATCCCTACTCAAAACACAATGTAAAATGTATCATTCTGTGACACTTTTTGTATACAAATAACRGACATTTTGGAAGTGGATCAACAGTAGACTAATGTAAAAAATGGAGTACCTAAATCTTTCTTTTTTTGGTGGAATTTCCCGGTAACAGCATATTGGGGTTGTAATGTCAACAAAATTCAAAAGTGTTTACTAACTTGTTATACATTGACAATAAAAAACTATCGAATTGCAATATACTACACTTTCTCAAATTAAGTTAAAAGTTAATTGAAAACATTTTCCTACGTACATATTGATATTGTATTTATTTGGTGCAACATTTCCAGAAAAGAGGGCATACCTTCTAAAATCTGGTGACTCTGTATAAGCTCAGGAGAAGTGTGTCTTCTGGAATCTGATGGCCCAAGAGAGGCGTGTCTTCTGGAATCTGATGGCCTAAGAGAGGCGTGTCTTCTGGAATCTGATGGCCTAAGAGAGGCGTGTCTTCTATAGTCTGATGGCCCAGGAGACGTATTTCCTCTGGAGTCAGATGGCCCAGGAGAGGCATGTCCTCTGGAGTCAGATGGCCCAGGAGAGGGCATGTCCTCTGGAGTCAGACGACCCAAGAGAGGCGTGTCTTCTGGAATCTGATGGCCAAGAGAGGCGTGTCTTCTATAGTCTGATGGGCCAGGAGACGTATTTCCTCTGGAGTCAGACGACCCAGGAGAGACATGTCCTTTGGAGTCAGACGACCCAGGAGAGGCATGTCCTCTGGAGTCAGACGACCCAGGAGAGGCATGTCTTTTGGAGTCTGATGGCCCAGGAGAGGCATGTCTTCAGGAATCTGATGGCCCTATAGTTTGATGGGCCAGGATATGTGTGTCCTCTGGAGTCAGATGGCCCAGGAGAGGCATGTTCTCTGGAGTCAGATGGTCCCAGGAGAGGCATGTCTTCAGGAATCTGATGACCCTATAGTTTGATGGGCCAGGATACGTGTGTCCTCTGGAGTCAGATGGTCCAGGAGACGTATAGTTTTTGGATTGCAGTGGTTTATTGATTTTGGTGCACTCTGCAGTGTTCTCTTTACTGCTGCTCTTGGGTTGTTTATACATTGTTGGTGCACTGGGTATGTTTCTCTCTGACATACTCCTGGGCTCATCATCATCATATTCTCCTGGGAATCTTCTGTTTGTTTTTCTAACAAATGTTTTAAAAGTTTAAATGAGACTGAACATCTTTAAACTAAGGTCATTTATTCAATGCTCACTACAAGTCACAAAACATGAAAATAATACTACTAAACAGAACTTACATTCGCCTGCGTTTCACCTTCACAATAGACTCTAACTCTTCTGTATCTGTCTGTAAATCTGTGAGCGCCTCGGCCTCTGCTAGTTTTAGCCGCGCTGCGGTATAATTATCTGTAAAACATGAATCAAATGAACAACCACTAAGGAAAAAAATATACTACCTAAACCTTAAAGGGTTCTTTGTCTCTCCCCATAGGAGAGTGGTTCAGAGATATTTCACTGATGAGCCCACCCACAGCATGATGTTGCCTCCCCCAATAGAATGCTCTGCTTCTATTATGTACACAAACACACAATATTAGAAACAATTTATAGACATTAGGATGAGACGGGTAAAATGGGTAAAATGGTAAAGATTAAAGGATACAGAATGTTTACTATTGGGAACCGCCAATTATGTTGAGAGCAGCAATTGAGAGCTACTACTACTACTGTATACACTAACAATTTAGTGTTTAACAATTTACCCGTTATAATTCCTAGAATCTAGCTTACTCTTTGTTGTAGAAGAGTTACTGAAGAGTTATTTTTGGTTCCATGTAGAAGCCTTTCTACACACCCCTGGAACACCCAAATAAACATGTTGCATACCTGCTGAGAAAATGCTGCTGATTATGCATACCTGCTGACATTACCCTATTTCTACAATATATATAGCATTGAAGTTACTGTGGTGGGTAATGGAGAGGAGCAGGTACTTCCTGTCAGAAGGAGGGTCAACAGGGGAATGGCATCCAATATTATTATGACATGCCCTACTAAAACAGTTATGTATGTGATACTAAGATATTTAACAACAAAAAAATAAAGAGGGAGACTTTACCTTAAAAATTGCAAGTGGCAGAAACTCTTCCCGCCTTCTCGTCTATACAGTAAGGTCAGCTACATGCTAATGTTTGCCAAGCTAACACACATTATTTAGCTAGGTAACTAGCTAGCTAATTATAAAATAACACTAGCCAAGCACATACAGTACCAGTCAAAAGTTTGGACACACCTACTCATTTTTCTATATTTATTCTTTCCTACATTACAGAATAATAGTGAAGACATCAAAACTATGAAATAACACATATGGAATCATGTAGTAACCAAAAAAGTGTTAAACAAACCAAGATATGTTTCATATTTGAGATTCTTCAAAGTAGCCACCCTTTGCCTTGATGACAGCTTTGAACACTCTTGGCATTCTCTCAACCAGCTTCATGAGGTAGTCACCTGTAATGTATTTCATTAACAGGCTTGCCTTTTTAAAAGTACATTTGTGGAATGTCTTTCCTTCTTAATGTGTTTGAGCCAATCAGTTGTGTTGTGACAAGTTAGGGGTGGTATATAGAAGATAACCCTATTCGGTAAAAGACCAAGTCCACATTATGGCAAGATTATGGTTAAGAACACCTCAAATAAGCAAAGAGAAAAGACAGTCCATAATTACTTTAAGACATGAAGGTCAGTCAATTTGTTAAAATTCAAGAACTTTGAATTAAACATTTTTTTATTAACCATTAAGCGCTATGCTGAAACTGGCTCTCATGAGGACTGCCACAGGAAAGGAAAACCCAGAGTTCCCTCTGCTGCAGAGGATAAGTTAATTAGAGTTACCAGCTTCAGAAATTCCAGCCCAAATAAATGCTTCACATAGTTCAAGTAACAGACACATCTCAATATCAACTGTTCAGAGGAGACTGTGTGAATCAGGCCTTCATGGTCGAATTGCTGCAAAGAAACCTCTACTAAAGGACACCAATAATAAGAAGAGACTTGCTTGGGCCAAGAAACACGAGCAATGGACATTAGACCGGTGGAAATCTGTCCTTTGGTCTAATGAGTCCAAATTTGAGATTTCTGGTTTCAACCACCAGGTCTTCGTGAGATGCAGAGTAGGTGAACGGATGATCTCTGCATGTGTGGTTCCCACTGTGAAGCATGGAGGAGGAGGTGTGATGGTGTGGGGGGGTGCTTTGTCAGGTGACACTGTCGGTGATTTATTTAGAATTCAAGGCACACTTAACCAGCATGGCTACCACAGCATTCTGCAGCGATACGCCATCCCGTCTGGTTTGCACTTAGTGGGACTATCATTTGTTTTTCAACAGGACAATGACCCAAAACAGTGTAAGGGCTATTCGACCAAGAAGGAGAGTGATAGAATGCTTTATCAGATGACCTGGCCTCCACAATAACCCGACCTCAACCCAATTGAGATGGTTTGCGATGAGTTGGACCACAGAGTGATCGAAAAGCAGCCAACAAGTTCTCAGCCTATGTGTGAACTCCTTCAAGACTGTTGGCAAACATTCCAGGTGAAGCTGGTTGAGAGAATGCCAAGAGTGGACAGAGCTTTCATCAAGGCAAAGGGTGGCTAATTTATTTAAGACTTTTTTGGTTACTACATGATTCCATATGTGTTATTTCATAGTTTTGATGTCTCCAGTATTATTCTACAATCTAGAAAATAGTAAAATAAAGAAAAACCCTTGAATGAGTAGGTGTGTCCAAACTTTTGACTGGTACTGTATATCTATCCATAACACTGTTACTAGACAGACACAAACATAAAACGTTTATTAAATAACATTAGCTATAGTTAACTAGCTATAGTACTCACCCTTTAATAGCTAGCGTCCTCAGTAGTGGCCCCTTGACAGCTAACTCACACAACCTAAAAGAAACATTTTAACTGTTTTATCTTGAGCAGCTAAGGACATGTTAACTTAGTTAGCTAGCTATCACAAAGAAAAAGCTCCTCGATTTAGCTCACAAATGTTAGTCAAATAACCGGACAGCAAATAGTTTCAGTTGACAGCCTCCTTGATATACTAAGTCCAATTTAAATCTTGCTAGCTTTTAAAGCTGCCTGATACTGTCACGACTTCTGCCGAAGTTGGTCCCTCTCCTTGTTCGGGCAGTGTTCGGCAGTCTACGTCACTGATCTTCTAGCCATCACTGATCCACTTTTCATTTTCTATTGGTTTTGTCTTGTCTTCCTTCAAACCTGGTTCCAATCCCATCAATTACATGTTGTGTATTTAACCCTCTGTTTCCCCTCATGTCCTTGTTGGAGATTGTTTGATTGTATGTTAGTGCTAGTATGTGTTGGTGCGTGACAGGTTTTGTACCCATTTTATAATGTTTTTGTATATTTTGGTTTTAGGAGTTTGTTTGTGAGGTCTTATTAAATTCTCTGTTTATACCAAGTTCGTTCTCCTGCACCTGACTTCCCTGCCACCAACACGCACACCTTACAGATACATAATACTTTATCGAAAAGATTAATAACAATGGATCAAAGGGTACAGAGAATGTGCAAACAGGCAGTTAAAATAAATTAAATAAAACAGTGAAATTGATATGTACATATGAGAGGGATAAAATGTCGAGTGCAAGAAGATGTACAGTGCATACTTAATATTTAAAAAAGGATCTGAAATATATTTTGGCATTATATCGTAAGCCACAATCAGCCCAAATCTGGCCTGCCATCATGAATACGTAATAGTTTGACATATTTTGCACCACTGTTGGCCCACATAGGACTGTCTGCTGCCGTGGCAAAGCCAGCAGTGCTATCTGCTATCTGGGGAGTAAGATGGCTATAAAAACGCCAAGAAAATGATGGGACCGAGGTGAAGAAGAAAGAGCGGAGATGGATTGCATGGTCAGAGCAAATGTCTTGTCTGCTGTGGGGTATGTGGTGGCTTCCTGCGCCCAATCCGGCTCCTGTACATTCTGTCGCCGGTGGGTACCCCCCACCGCCTGTGTCTGCCTCGGTTAATCACCGCTTGCCTCTCTTCCCTTGTTGATGAAGGGTCCGGTCCCACCTCAGTGATCCGGTCCAATGTGGACTTTGGAGACCGGGCTAGCTAAATGAGAGCTGCATGGTGGGGCTGCCAGGTGGCGCTTCCAACGAGTGGCTGAGAGTGCTCTCGTTTCCCTCCTTCGGGGAACAATAGTGATAGTCATAACGTTACATAATTATGTATGTTTGTTTTATTGCCGGTGGCTACCCGTAGTGGCTAATATTTAACATGATAAAAATGTTTTTTTTTTTTTACATTTAAAAGTCCGGGCACAATTAAACCATGGAGCTCATAAAGCAACTCAGTACATTATTTTCAGTTAGCTGAAATATGACTGGTTTCATATTTGTCTCCAGAGACCATAAGGTAAACTAGATCTAAAACACTTGTCATTTATATTTACAATCCCCTCATCTAAACAGATGACTAATTTACCCAGGTCTTATCCATAGCTGTTATCAATGTATAAATGACAGTGAATGGAGATTGGTGTTATTTTATGTTGGGGGGGGGGGTAAACGTTTTTTCCACTTCATGTTGGAATTATGGGGGAATTAGGTCAAGGTCAGAATATGGCATATCTATAGACACACCTTTATTTATTGGATCTCCATCCCAAACATGTACCTTGCTGGCTTTTCCCCGGTAAGTTCAAGGTCAGAAAACGCATTGAGAGAAAAGTGCATAAAAAGAGAATTTATTTCTATTTACATGTGCATAATTCGGTTCGGAATTCCCCCCTTATAGAATTCTAGAGAATTGGGAGACATAGCACCAGAGTCCAGTCCAGTACCTGAGAATTACCCACAGTCCAGCTATTTTCCTTCTTCTGCAGACTGAACATTATGCATTTTAAGTGAAATCATCTGTGCACTCTGTCATCTGTGCTCTCACAGTTGATGTAGGCCAGCCACAATAACCCACATTAAGCTAAAATAACCCACATTCCGATACAATAACCCACATTAAGCTACATTAACCTAAATTAAGCCACAGGAAATGACTCTAAAAGCTTACTTCCTTCTCATGTTTGCCTGCTGAAAGCTGCCTGCGTGTCCACTCTGGTTCCCACTCTGTTGGCGTTCTCAGTGGATTGTCCAGACTGGGGTATACAGACAAAGAGACCTGGACTATTCTGATTGGCTTAAGTAGTGTCTCTCTCGCTCTCTCTTTTGCTTTCTCTCCCTCTCTCCATGGAATCTGAAGTTCCATGAGATCAAAGATATTGGTTGACCCCTCCATGACCTCCTGGTGACCTTCATAGCTGGACGTAGACCCGTGGATACTAGATCATAACTCTGTCTGCTAAATATAGACCTGTTCCCAGATAAGCAGCGATACTGAGAGGGCTGGCCTGAGGTCTAGTCTGCTCTGTGTGTGTGGAGTTTGTATTTGGGTTTTCAAATTAAATCACATTTTATTTGTCACATGCTTTGTATACAACAGGTGTAGACCAACAGTGAAATGCTTACTTACAGGTAATTTTCCAACAATGTAGAGTTAAACATAAAATAAAAAATATGAATATAGGCAAAGTGAATAACAAATAAAAATATGACAAAAGGCACCTAAAGACTCTCAGACCATGAGAAACAAGATTCTCTGGTCTGATGAAACCAAAATTGAAATATTTGGCCTGAATGCCAAGTGTCACGTCTGGAGGAAACATAGCCCCACCCCTACGGTGAAGCATGGTGGTGGCATCATCATGCTGTGGGGATTTTTTTCAGGGACTGGGAGACTAGCCAGGATCGAGGCAAAGATGAACGGAGCAAAGTACAGAGAGACGCTTGTTAAGAACCTGCTCGAGAACGCTCATCTGTAGAAAACAACATTGCTATATACTGGGAGTACCAGTACCAAGTCGATGTGCAGAAGGTAATTAAGGTAGCTATATACTGTACATATACGTAGGTAAGGGTAAAGTGACTAGCAGCAGTATATGTGGTGTGTGTGAACATTTTGTGGTTTGGGTGGCTGGGTTCTGGTTAGGGTTATCCCCACCCTCTGTCTGTCCTCTACTCCACTCTGATCAAACAGACTCCATCCAGGGGAACGACGAGAGGGTCACAAAATAACAGTACTGCTTTTGCATCTCCCACCCCCTCCCCTTTCTGTCCTACAAATTAAATACATCATCACTTCCTGCATAATTGCCCTATAGTGTTCCTCATGGCTTTGTGTTGTCCTTGTTGTGTTGCTCTTGTTGTGTTGTCCTTGTTGTGGTGTTCTTATTGTGTTGTCCTTGTTGTGTTGTTCGTGATCGTATTCCTCTTCACGTTAACTTCTAGTGTTGTGCGTACATCTGTAGATGTAGGGGACTAACAAAATAAAGTGTTACCAAACATGTACTCTCTGTCGAAAGTGCCCTGTTCAGAGGAACTCAGACTAAACTGACAAGCTGCTAAAAGAGAAGTCATATTTTTGCTATTTTATTTGTTAATGAATTACCATAGTGAACTCCTAAAGGATTTATTTTAGATATATTTGATGTTGTTGGGAAAATAATTTACTCCCAAAGGATGTCTTTTGGACCTATTCCTTTTCTCTCAAAATAATTTGGTGGGTACATACTGTAAGCATGGATTGATTGGTTTCAGGGCTCTATTCAATTTGTAAAGCTGAAGCGTTACAGATTCCGCAATACAAATGTAAAGGTAATTTCCAATTGAGCCGACATATGCAGGGTTTAGCATTAATGCAGTCTCCGCTTAAAGCGGGAACATTGCCTTTAAATTTAAATCACGCTGTAAAGCTGAGCTTGCATGATGTGGATTGAATAGAGCCCTTATTGATGAATTGTCATGAACCCCAGGCCTTAAAGGGAAATTATCTTTTTTTTTCTCCATTAGTCCTCTGTTGATACCGTCACAAAATGTTTTGCATGTCACCAGTCACGTTTTCAAGATATTGGACTTTCAAGAAGCAAAGTGTCACCGACCACATCATCACGATGAGCAGTCAAATTTTCTAGATATAATGGTGCTTTCAAGGCAACTGGGAACTCTGAAAAAAATTCAAATCATGACATCAGTGATTTTCAGGTTGGAAAGTCAGAGCTGTAGAAGAGTTTCCGACTTGAAATTCAGAGTTGGATGACCGTTCAAAATTATTTTTCCAAGTCGGAGCTCATTTTTTCCCAAGTTACCAGTTGTTTTGAACACGGCATAGGACTTCAAAATAGAAATTGTAACTTGCCACATCATCATGATGCTTTTTAAAAGGCCATCTTGAAAACGTGATTGCTGACATGCAAAACATTTTGGGACTGTATCTACTAATGAACAGTGGACTAATGAAGAAAATACCAAAATATTGTTTTTGAGTGGATTATTATTTTAAAAGCAAAGGCATTGAACCATAACTAAATGATTGCATTTCTATAAATCAAGATTAAGGGGCAGAAAGGAGAGTCTGAAAATGGGAAAGGAGATGAGAGCGTTGTGAGGGTGGAGAGAGTTAGGGGAGAGGAGAAGTCTAGGTACAGTATGAGGAGAATGGATGAAGAAGAGACGGTGACAAACGCAAAGATTAAAAAAAAGAAATGAAAGGGATAGAGAGAGGGAGGGAAAAGATTGAAAAGGAGGCATCAGTCACCCAGCTATTTGAAGCTCCAGTTAAATGTTACAATTCTTCAGCCATTCCTGAACCTGAGACCAAAGACAAGCTACTTGTGAGCGAAAACAAGTGATATAATGATTGTGTCTCTTCGCAGCAACATCTGCAGTGCTGGGATGGTTGTATCCCCCATATACTGCATGTAACATGCTATTGGTTGCAAGAATTTTGTATAATAACTTAAATTGAAAAAGTCTAAGTTTTAAATCTGGTGTTGTTTTGTGAATCAGTTCATAAACCAATTGCTATGGAATCGATACATCAAAAATCTCTTCCCAACATTTTTGCAACCTGAATAGGGCAGCGGTACATTTTTTTGTCCTTAATTTAAACTGGTATACTTTTTTATTTATCACAATTTTCTTTAATGTCCGGCAGACAAGTTCCGTACCTTCTCCATCTTCCACTTGCCTCCTCCATTTTTGCAGTAATGATGCAATCAGTTGGTTGTAATTTTGGATAGAGCAGACATTTCCATATATTTTTGTTAGCTGCACGTGTGACATAACTCCACCAGTCTTTTTAATGATATAATTTACAAAGATTATACCGTTAAAAAAATATATCCTGAAATAATGTTTTTTTATCAATTAGTATATTTGAGTTGAACCGTAGTATCTGTTCTGTCTTTTCTGGTCGATTAAACTGAAATTGCAACCATATTTCTATGGCTTGTTTTGAAAATAGCGATATTCTGGAGATTATTTCATTTTCAAATATCCGAAAGTGAGAGGTTGTAATCTGCATGAAGGGAAAAAGGACATTCTTGAACATGGGGTGAGACATTCTTACTAATCTGTTAGAGAACCCGTTTGGATTTAAGTTCAACTTTTGTTGAACTTTAGTGAGAAGTTCAATGCTTAAATATTTAATAATTTCAGGCCTCAGATTTCATATTCCTTATACAATTAGGCCCGTTTAATTTTGTCTCGCCTGCCGTTCCAAATAAAGTGAAACATTTCTTGCTCATATAATTTCAAAAACAAATTGTTCGGTGTAGGCAGGGACATTAGTAAATATGTAAACTGGGAAATGACTAAAGAATTAATCAAGACAGGTATTTACCTTACCATGGTAGCAAGATCTTATCTATTTTTGCTAACTTTCTATTCAAGTGTATTGTATTGAGATTGTTTCTTTCTTTCGAGATATGAATACCGAGTATGTCCACTTCACCGTCAGACCATTTTTTTGGTAAACTACACAGTAAAGTTAAAGTTGTATTTTTTAGCGATTCAATAAGTGATATAGTAGATTTATCATAGTTTGGTTGTAATCCAGAGAGAGGTTAGCGAAATTGTGGGTTTAAAAGAAAACCCTGAATAAACCCTTAAACCCTGAATATCTAGCCCCTTGATATTATTGTTGGATCTAATATTCATAGCCAATATTTCGATGGCCATAACAAATAGATACAGTATGCCGATAGTGGACAACCTTGTTTCGCTCCTCTTGACAGTTTATTGATACTGTCTGAGAAGTAACTATTATTTACTATTTTACACCTTGGGTTACTATACATACACTACCGTTCAAAAGTTTGTGGTCACTTGTAAATGTCCTTGTTTTTTAAAGAAAAGCTATTTTTTGTCCATTAAAATAACATCAAATTGATCAGAAATACAGTGTAGATATTGTTAATGTTGTAAATGACTATTGTAGCTGAAAACGGCAGATTTTTTTATGGAATATTTGCATAGGCGTACATTTGCCGATTATCAGCAACTATCACTCCTGTATTCCAATGGCATGTTGTGTTAGCTAATCCAAGTTTGTCATTTTAAAAGGCTAATTGATCAGTAGAAAACCTTTTTGCAATTATGTTAGCACAGCTGAAAACTGTTTTTCTGGTTAAAGAAGCAATGAAACGGGCCTTCTTTAGACTAGTTGAGTATCTGAAGCATCAGCATTTGTGGGTTCGTTTACAGGCTCAAAATGGCCAGAAACAAAGAAATTTCTTCTGAAACTCGTCAGTCTATTCTTGTTCTAAGAAATGAAGGCTATTCCATGCAAGAAATTGCCATGAAACTGAAGATCTCGTACAACACGGTGTGCTACTCCCTTCATAGAACAGCGCGAACTGGCTCTAAACAGAATAGAAAGAGGAGTGGGAGGCCCCGGTGCATGACTGAGCAAGAGGTCAAGTACATTAGAGTGTCTACTGGCAGCTTCATTAAATAGTACCGGCAAAACACCAGTCTCAACGTCAACAGTGAAGAGGCGACTCCGGGATGCTGGCCTTCTAGGCAGAGTTGCAAAGAAAAATACATATCTCATTCTGGCCAATAAAAATAAAATATTAAGATGGGCAAAAGAACATAGACACTGGACAGAGGAACTCTGCCTAGAAGTCGCCTCTTCACTGTTGACTTTGAGACTGCTGTTTTGCGGGTACTATTTAATGAAGCTGCCAGTTGAGGACCTGTGAGGCGTCTGTTTCTCAAACTAGACACTCTAATGTACTTGTCCTCTTGCTCAGTTGTGCACCGGGGCCTCCCTCTGCTCTTTCTATTCTGTATTAGAATCCAGGTATTTCCAAAGGGTTCACCTAATTTTTCTTGCCACTGTATGTTTGTAAGAGTACCATTAAAAAGTACCATGATGATTAAATGTCAATATACTGTAGCTGTGAAACTCCAATTGTCCTCTAATATTCCACCTGCTAAATCCTCCCCCATCCCAAGATGGGTTGCCGTCCCAGTGACTGACAGACCACCCCTGTACACATGTGTCCTTGGGCCTTTGAGAGATTGGTACACATCCTTTGAAAAGAGCACATAGTGCCATCTACAGAACAGAACCATATTGGCAACCAACAGCATTTTTAAATATTTTGCCTTGGTTATATTGTATATAGTTATTTAAAATATATATTTACAGTACCAGTCAAAGGTTTGGACACACCTACTAATCAAATTTGATAATAATAGTGAAGACATCAAAACTCTGAAATAACACATATGGAATCATTTGGTAACCAAAAAATTGTTAAACAAATCAAAATATATTTTAGATTTTAGATTCTTCAAAGTAGCCACCCATTGCCTTGATGACAGCTTTGCACACACATGGCATTCATCAACCAGCTTCACCTGGTAGTGTGAGTCAATAAACCCTGGTTAAATGTATTTTCTCATTTAGTGATAATTAAAATGTAGGGGAGGAGGTTCATTAGAATATTTTAAGGGCTTGGTTTGCGCACAGCTTTTATTGTGCAACCGTGAGTGAGAGTGTTATTCCAGTCTATCTAATATGTTGTGTTATGCCAATATACATTAAATGTAATGCTATTTTGTGAAAGACTAATTTATGGTCTTGTGTCACTTGAGAACAGTTGACTAAATCAGTCAGTGGTTCTCATTTCCCTCCTCAGGGACCCCCAGCTGTTCCAGCGGTAGCTCACTTGATTCAACTTGTCAATTAACACAATAATAACACATATGGAATTTTAACAATATAATTTTTACCTAGAATAAAAAAATACCTGTATGGTTCTGCAAAAGGATCTACAAAAAAAACTTTCAGATTGAGATTTTGGTGCTTTATAGAACCTTAGCAAAGGGTTCTTTATAGCACAATACAGGTTCCATTTAGAACCTTATAATTATTATTTTACTAGGCCGGTCAGTTAAGAAACAAATATTATTTACAATGACGGCCTAGGGACAGCGAGATAACTGCCTTGTTCAGGGGCAGAACAACAGATTTTTACCTTGTCAGCTCGGGGATTTGATCTAGTAACTCTGATAGATTCCCTGCTTAACATACTGTAGCTTCCGCCACTTTTTCTCTCACTACAGATTGTCTACATTTATGAACCCATTTCTCTGAACAACCCTGTGGACCTCCAGTTGTCATCCAATTTCCGTCCCGCAAAAACCTCCCACATCCCAAGTAGGGTTGACGTCCCGGTAACTGGCAGAACACCCCTATACACATGGATCCTAGGCCCCTGAAGAGGTTGGGACCCATCCCTTGAAAAGAGCACAAAGTGCCACCTACAGAACAAAACCAGTGTTTGTGACAATTAATGGGTACCCCTTCTGCGTTTACTGGAGAACACCTCATTGTTGGTTCTACACAACCAGAACACCATTTTAGTAAGGTATCTTTTTTAGTAGCACAATATCTTTTTGTAACGCATTATCTTTTTAGTGGCACACTATCTTTTTGTAACCCATTATCTTTTTAGTGGCACAATATCTTTTTAATAACACATGATCTTTTTAGTAGCACATTATCTTCTTTAGTAGCACATTATCTTTTTATTTTTACAACTTTCAGAACATTTTGCAGAAGGACAGCAATCTTTTTTCTTTCAACCTCTCTTCCCTCTTTCATCTCGCTCCCTCCTTCCAAATATGTTCTCTGCTTTCTCTTACTCCATTTCTCCTCTCCACTTGAGAACATTCTGGGGAATTTATTGTACTGTAATTCCTCTCAGGTGCCTTATTGAGTGCCAAACCCCTTCATTTTGCATAACATTTTTACGAGGAATGGGATTTTTTTTCTACTCAACTAACTCAACTTTTCCCTCTCCTTTTCATCTATATGTTCTTCCACAGACCACGCCAGCAACCTGGGGTTGCAGGTGTGTGTGTTTCCTGCGCCTCTCCGGCCCCCCCCCTGTGTTGTTGGTGCCTCGTCGCTCGTCCCCCCGCCCTCGTCACTCCCCCCCGCTGTGGCCCTGTGGTCTCGTGTGTGTGTTGTGTGTGTGTGTGTGTGGTGTGTGTGTGTGTGTGTGTGTGTGTGTGTGTGTGTGTGTGTGTGTGCGCGCATGATAAACGGGGCTACAGGTGGGTGTGGTGGCGAGGTTGTAATTTCTGTGAGAATGTCACAGAACACTGGACATAAGCCCTAAATCCTATTCACATGCTGTACACCCCATTCATAGAGAATGAATCATCAGCTCAATGCCAAATTTTATACCTTGTATAAAATCAGCTATGGAAATTTCTCTCTCTCTCTCTCCTTCTCCTCTCTCTCCCCTCTCTCTCTCTCTCCCCTCTCTCTCTCTCTCTCTCTCTCTCGTCTCTCTCTCTCTCTCCTCTCTCTCTCTCTCTCTCTCTCTCTCCTCTCTTCTCTTCTCTCTCTCTCTCTCTCTCTCTCTCTCTCTCTCTCTCTCTCTCTCTCTCTCTCTCTCTCTCTCTCTCTCTCTCTCTTCTCTCTCTCTCTCCTCTCTCTCTCTCTCTCTCCTCTTCTCTCTCCTCGTCTCTCTCTCCCTCTCTCTCTCTCTCGCTCTCTCTCGCTCTCTCTCTCTCTCGCTCTCTCGCATCACAAAGCGAAAAGCCTTCCTTATAGTAACCCTCTGATTAATAAGCATTTGTTCAAAGACATAATTACTATATACAATGCCTATTATTTTGAAAAACCACAGTGTTGTTGTTTGAGGAAATGTGTTTAGAAGATAAAACAATCTGTATTGAGAGAGATAGTGATCATTAGGTATTAATTCATTCAGCTCTATTCACTGAGGCTTCCATTTAGCAGATGTATTTCCTAGAGAAAAGTGACGTTGATAACGTCCCTGTAATTCTTCCTTCATCCCTTTCTAGCTATTACCATATAAATTGATTCCAGTTCCATGACCATTGTTCCCATAGGATCTCTAGTTCTAATTCTTAGTTCTATCCCATTCCATCACGGTTGGGACGATGGATGTGTCAGTTGGTGATAATCATCCCATATCAGCATATTTATTTAGATTAGTTAGTTGGGTTAGCTTTAGGTTAGTAAGTGACTACAAACATTTTATATTCAACTAACATTTCCTGATCTCTATCTATGTGACAGACTTTGCCGTAAAGGTCCATCATTAATTGACCACTGAATCACTGTCACCTCCCCAAGTTCTTAATTTGACCCCAATATGGACTCAACAAACTCTCAAGTAATATTGAACTATTAGTCAATATTAGTGAACTACTAGTCATATTGGAAGTTCATATCAGTAGTCTGACATTTACTAAACATCGTACAACTATTACCACCAGCTGTTCACTTAACTCATCTGACTACCAGTCAATGACTCATGTCATCCCGTTTCTCTATCCACACATCCGTCCATCCATCCTTCCATGTCTCTTTTATCCATCCATCGCACCCTTATCTTATTATCTACTCTTTTTTTTATTTCCAGTATGCCCACCATGCCAGTGTTTGTGTAGCTTTGCCATGATTAAAGTAATGGGGGTGCGAGCGTATCACAGAAGGCCTAATATCGCATCCGTTCCCAGACTCATTACATTAATGGGTTTTCTTTTTCCAGACAGCTTCCCGCCTTCTCACAGCAACCCTGTGGAAAACATCTGTCGGAGTCTATGACCTTATGGTGGAGGCATAGTCACTAACTAACGTACGCAAGGGGGGATAATAAAGATGTCAGCGGTTCTTCCGAGCTATGATATCACTTAAACATTACTTTGAAGCCACTCATTTAACAATTACTCCAATGTCTCTTTTTAAACAACAGGCTTTTTAGGGGGCTGATACCAGAGGTGTGTGAGATCTAAAGCAATAAAGAAAGCTTATGGATGACAAGGCATGTACAGGTGCAAGAGAGTAGACAGTATTATCTTGTAAGTCTTGGAAAACTCCCCTGTCCCAGACATTGTAAGCGTTAGTTAGATGTTCTTACACTGGCGGTGAATGGAATGCAAAACAGAAATGTAAATACTTGGAAAACAAGAGAGACTGGAGACAGAGAGTCTGGAGATGGAGAGACTGGAGACGGAGGGACTGGAGAAGGAGGGACTGGAGAAGGAGGGACTGGAGACGGAGGGACTGGAGACGGAGGGACTGGAGACGGAGGGACTGGAGACGGAGGGACTGGAGACGGAGAGACTGGAGACGGAGGGACTGGAGACGGAGAATGGAGGGAGGACTGATACGGAGAGACGGAGAAGAGGGAACTGGAGACGAGGACGTGGATACGGATGGACTAGAACGGAAGACTGGAACGAGGAACTAAGAGGGATGGAGTACGGAGAACTGTAGACGCAGTACTGAGACGGGCACTGGGACGGAGATGGCGGAAGGACATGGAGACGGAGGGACTGGAACGAGGGACTGGAGACGGCAGGGATGAGCGAGATGGAGACGAGGGACTGGAAAGGAGACGAGCAGGGGACTTGGAGACGGCAGTGGACCTGGAGACGGAGGGACTGGAGACGGAGGATGGAGCTGAGGACTGGAGACGGAGAGACTGGAACGGAGGGACTGGAGACGGAGGGACTGGAGACGGAGGATGAGACGAGAGGGACTGGAGAGCGAGGAATGGAGACGGAGGGACTGGGAGACGGAGGGACTGAGCGAGAGACTGGATAGGCTGGAGCGGAAGGAACTGTGGAGGCATGGAACGAGGGACTGGAACGGACTGGAGAGACGGGAGACAGGGCAGGACTGAGACGGAGGGCACTGGAGAACGGAGATGGGACGAGACTGAGGACGGAGGGGACTTGGAACGGAGGCGGACTGGAGACGGAAGAATGAACGGAGCTACTAATACGAGACGGAACAGGGCTTCCTTATAGAGTTTATGGTTATTCTCTTATCCACACACACACAAACACACAACACAAACACACACACACACACACACACACACACACAGCACACGACACACACACACACACACACACACACACACACACCACACACACACACACACACACACACAGTTGATGTTGAGCGAAGTGGACAGGAACATCATAGAGCTCGTCTGGACGGAAAAGCGGTACTTTCTGAACTCATTCACATGATCCCGCAGAATTCCTCAAATACCGTCACAGCATCGGAGAGACAGAGAGACAGCTCGGCCAGGACGGCTGGTCCACGACTTTACAGGGGAAATCTGTCGCACAGGCCCAAAGAAACTAATATGGTTCTAAATAGTAGGTATGAAGAAAGAGAAGTCTACAGGGAATAACACCCCTTCCAATTCCATGACAGTTAAATGTTGAGATGCTACCAATCCGCATACCATAGGGATGCAAACAACCTCTCTTTTTAGACTTATATATCCCCATGTACCAATTGTAATAAAAGGTTTCTTTTAGGGGCCGGGTCACTAGTGAGGCTGATTGTCCAATTAAGTTACGTGTATGTTGACGTCATACCTCTTCCCTATCTCTATCTCCTTGTAACCTTGCCTCGCCGACAGAATACCCTAGTAACGGGCTCCAGCCGCTGGTGTTCTTACTCGGGTCACGAGATTAACGTGTGCATGGAAAGCACCATTACATGCTTTATCGTTTCCATTTATCTCTGATACATCCGTGTGACGCATACCCACACTACCGACCTCACATTATAATTTTGTAAGACACAATAACATAAACCTACAACTTTGCGATGCCAATCTCGCTATCTAACTGTCTGGTCAGCACTCTACCACTTCTTCTATGTATAGAATCTCCCATTTTCAACCCATTACTCGTATTACTCTCATTTACATGAAGTCTATATATCTTCTTATCTATGCTAGCTAGTACCACTATGACGCTCCCGTACCTTTCCCTCCTTTCGGACAGTTCACCTTTGAGATCTGTTCTTACCCCCGTCACGGATTGGTCGAATCAACACTCCATGGCACATAACAATATAGTCCCGCTTCCACTTTCGCTATACTTAGTACCTCTCTCATTTTACTTAAGGGGGTCCCTCTTCCCCTAAGCAGCACACTTCTAATGTGGTCTGCTTGATCCGAGCGTACTTCGTTTCCATATCCTAATGGTCCAGATAGCGTTTGCCTGATCTGCTCAGGATCTGCGAGTTCCTGTTTACGTTCAAGTCATATATACGAACCCTGTATACTTCGTCTGCGGCTCTTTGTTGAAGATCATAGTTTATATCCTATTTCAGTCCTTCTTTCCGTGCCGTGCCTTGTCTCTCCGAACCAGTTTTGACTGGGCCTGAGCCGGGAATCTGTATTCCTCAGAGGTGGGAGGGCCGATTTTAAAACCACACTAATACTGGAGGAAATCCAACTTAAGCTTGCGGCAATTACCCTAGGCATCCAGTTTGGACCCTAAAATTACGTCACATTAAAATCGCTATGATCACAGTCTCAACGTCTTCCGCTACTGGCACCATTTATTCCAAAATATTACCGATCGCTGATTGATTCTGTATGACCTGCAGAAGCGCGTTTCCGTCCTACATAGCGGGTGGACCACCGTGAAATCCAAAAGCGCGCGAGATAACAATAGCTAAATAGGTTCTTTCTCTCAGTCCTGTTCATATATTCATTCTAACGGTGTTAACTCCTACGGTTGATCAGGCCATCCAATACGTTATCGTCGTCGTCACACGTGGAGCCCCTCAACTCTGCGCTCGGCATTCATGCGTGGCTCGCTATCCTTGTAGTGCAAGGATCTATCTCACACTAGACATATCCCTTTTGGACGCTATTGGCGTCTCACATGCGACATACACTTTCGACTACACGACCCTAGTGTCGCCCACGCGCGTGCGCGCATGAGCGCGCGGCGTCTACGGCCTACTTCCATCAAGTAAGATAACTCTCCTCTACATGCGATACAAAGATATATCACCAGCTCTCATTACTTCGTAAACAAAATTCACGGTGTCAACCCTTCCTCTCCAGTCCATTGAGCCGAGACTCTAGACATCCCTTATAGACCACCTCAAGAGCCACCATGACCTGCCAGCATGTGATCTTGCCCGCATTAACCATCGATGAAGACCAGAGATCAAGAGAGAACTCCAGTTTATTTTCGTATAACGGCTGCTCAGGTATCCTCTCTTCTTTGCAGACGTAAATTGTGCTGAGTCCATTAGCGCTTTTCTAATACCTCTCATCTAGATCACCTCTGTATGTAGTGTGTGTCACGTAATGCTCGATATACGTGTCTTCGGTTAGCTCTAGCAATCTCTTCATGTACTATATCACTTCATACTACTGTTTCATGTCGTGTTACTCATCTTACTATCATATATCTATGCCAATACTGATCCTTCACTATCCTAGTCCTTTGAGAAAGCCAAACCTGACCCAGAATGTAGTTATAAACACTATCCCGCCGAATATCGAAATTTCCTCCTCTCAAAAAAAATGAAAAATGCTGTTGGCAGAACTCATCTGGCCCTCCTGTAGACCAACAAGTAACCCGGAATAATGCTTATGTCTATTTGTCTTAACATTTCCCGTCTCTGCAGACGCGACCGCTGTTGTGTGCACTATCCATCTCCACGCTCTGGTAACTTACTTTTAATCGGTCAATCGAGGCTCTGATCTTTCCTCTCGTCTCCTTAGACCCTTATGCTGCCCCCTTTGACCACCCAGCCCGATCACCAGCATCTTTCGTTGGAAGGATGCTCATCTAGGCTAACCCATATTCCTTCTTCTACATCTATATAGTCTCCTACCGCACTCTGACGACAGTTTCTGGCTTTTGCGTTTTAATCTTATTCTTGTTGGAAAAGATCCCTCTCGGAGTGTGATTATTACACGACCGTGTTAGCCAATCAGGTATGGTTCATAGCCGCTGTCCTAATTCAAATCAACACCCATGGCTCTGTGATCGCGCCGCTTATATAATACTCGGTTCCCCGCGTCCTCATGAGATCCTACTTTATATTGTATGTTTTCAATAACTATATCATCTTACTAGATGGCACACTCTCACACACGATCTGTTTATCACTTCTTATTCTCATGGCATACTTACCCTGACCACACACAGCTGTACATTTCGATGAAAATGGGAGCCTCCTAAAATTCTAAACCTGCTAAGCCTGTGTTTTCAGACATAAGGAAGTGATGGCTGAACGCCCTTTCTACTTTTAAAATCAGACAAAACAGAGATGCTTTTCTAGGTCCAAGAACAAAGAGATCTTCTGTGAATCTGGGACAATTATCTTGATGGGTGTACATGTTCGTCTCAAGTAAACTGTGAAGACTCGGCGTTACTGTGGCCTGATTCTCTCTTTTGACGAATGCAATCAAGACGTTTTCAAAGAAGCTTTTTTCCATCTCGAACATTGCAAAAAAATCAGAAAAGTTTCTGTCCAAAAATGAATGCAAAAATTAAGTTCCTGCTTTTGTACTTCAGGGTTAGCTCTGCAATGCTTCTACTTCGGCTACCGATAAGCACTAAATAAACTTAGTATGCTAATACGGTGCTAGAATCCTTGACTAGAACCAAAACTTTCATCAATATACTCCAGGTTAGCCTCCCTACACTGGCTTTCTGTTAAGGCAAGGTGTGATTTCAGGTTTTCCTGCTAACCTACAAAGCATTACATGGGCTTGCTCCTACCTATCTTTCCATTTGTCCTGCCGTACATACTCACGTACGCGTACAGTCACAAGGACACATAAGAAGAAAAAAACAAACATCGAATTAACATGAAAAAATCAAATAAGTTGTACATAAAAATGGAACTGGGAGAGAAATGCCATCTGCTTCAACTAATTCCGGACAAGTACTGTCAGACTGTCACATTGTTCCCGTTTAGAATTTCATAACAAAAGCTGGAGCAGGGCTTTTTCTCCTATAGACTCTCAATTTTTTATGAATGGTCTGGCCCCCATGTAGAAGAGACGCAGATGCTCTGTGAGTTTCGTCAACTTTTAAGTCTTACATGAAGAATCATCTCTTCATGGTTCGTGGTCATATTGATGATGTTGTTTAGTCTGGGCAGAGGTTTATCGTGGTTGAAGGTATGATCGGAAAGGCTCTGAAGCAACGAACTGCTCCTTGCTGTCTCTCTGCTGGCCGGTTCCCCTCTCTCCAATGCTATTCTCTGCATCATAACCCTATTACAGGCTGAGCACTGGCTTTACGGTGCTCTTTCATTGCGTCCTAGGAGTGGTGCGTCACTTGAGTGGGTTGAGTCACTGACGTGATCTTCCAGTCTTGGGTTGGCACCCCCCCCTTGTGTGTGCCGTGGTGAATATCTTTGTGGCTTATATCTCGGCTTGTCTCAGGATGGTAATGTTTGGTGAAAGATATCCCTCTAGTGGTGTGTGGGGCTGTGCTTTGGCAAAGTGGGTGGGGTTATACTCCTTCCTGTTTGGCCCTGTCCGGGGGTCATCGGATGGGGGCCACATGTTCTCGCCGACCCCTCCTGTCTCAGCCTCCAGTATATTATGCTGCAGTAGTTATGTGTCGCTGGCTAGGTCAGTCTGTTATTCTGGAGTACTTCTCCTGTTTTATCCGCTGGTCCCGGTGAATTTAAGTAGCTCTCTCTAATTCTCTCTTTCTCTCTCTCTCTTGGAGAACCTGAGCCCTAGGACCAGTGTCGCAGGACTTACCTGGCATTGTGTGACTTCCTTCCGCCTGTTGGTTACTACTTACTAGTGCGCCGGTGGTTGATCGTGCTTCCTCATGTGGTTATGTGATCACGATGCCCGCTCTTGCTCATAGGACTACCCTCTGACCTCGTGTACTTTGCGTAACGCGAGTATACTCTCTGATCTTTTAATCACTATAGGATCGAGATTCTCTTTATGATTGGTATATGAACCTCTCTAACTACCAATCTCCTGATGGTC
The DNA here is from genome assembly GCF_002910315.2 of Salvelinus sp. IW2-2015. Taxonomy (NCBI): domain Eukaryota; kingdom Metazoa; phylum Chordata; class Actinopteri; order Salmoniformes; family Salmonidae; genus Salvelinus; species Salvelinus sp. IW2-2015. Next base: position 126,203 of record NW_019942656.1, on the reverse strand, counting down.
TTTGCCATATTCTGATTTTTTCGCACCACTCGCTAACAACATATACTATTGTCTTGCAAATTATATATTTGACCATGCTGGTCATTTATGAACATTTGAACATCTTGGCCATGTTCTGTTATAATCTCCACCCGGCACAGCCAGAAGAGGGCTGGCCACCCCTCATAGCCTGGTTCCTCTCTAGGTTTCTTCCTAGGTTTTGGCCTTTCTAGGGAGTTTTTCCTAGCCACCGTGCTTCTACACCTGCATTGCTTGCTGTTTGGGGTTTTAGGCTGGGTTTCTGTACAGCACTTTGAGATATCAGCTGATGCAAGAAGGGCTATATAAATACATTTGATTTGATTTGATTATTATCCCTGCTGCGCTAGAAGTTCAAAACAGCGGCAGAAATTGTAGGCTCTATCAATGCTACACATAATGTCTCTCAAATGTCAAACCATTGATGTTAAGATAATGCATGTTCTCTTGTTAATTTAGATGGGGGAGATTTATGCCTACCAGTACTCAAATGTTTTCATTTGTAACGCGGCTGCACGAACATTTAAGGCATCTGCATGTGATTTGTCGGATTATAGTTGGTGTGGTTTCGTTGTATCCAATGGCAGTGTCTGCTATACGATAACACAACAATGAGCGGCTTGTGGATTTGACAGCTCTAACACAGTTCCACATCCGTCACTGCCAAACAACACCATGCTGATGTAAATCTGATTGAATCTGCTCACTAAAAACAAATGGTTCTATACAGCAGGGGTTATTTGGCTTGTAACCATAGCTGAACCCTATTTGGTGCTATGTGATAGCTTGTTTTATAAGGCTATAATTAGAACCTGTATGGTGCTATAAATGACCCTTTCCTAAGGTTCTATAAAGAACAATAAAAAAAGGTTCTAAATAGCACCAAAAAGTATTCTGCTATGGTTACAACCTTTTTGGGGCTATATAGAACCTTAATGGAGCATGGTTCTATACAGAACCATTCTCAATCTGAAAGGTTCTTTGTAGAACCATACAGGTTTTTATTTATTCTGGTTTAACAGCATTATATTGTTAAAATTCCATAGGTTTTATTAATGTGTTTATTAACAAGTTGAATCAGGTGTTCTAGCTCTGGAACAGTAGGGTCCCTGAGGAGAGAACTGAGAACTACTGATTTAGTCAACCACTCTCAATTGACACAAGGCAATATGTGATTCTTTCACAAAACACCATCACTGGCTATAGTCATATATAATATGCAATAACATAACACAACACATTACATATACTGGAATGACACTCTCACCTTACTCTCAACCTACATTTTAATTATCACTACAATAGGAAATAGCCCTTTTTTGAACTGCAAATAACCATTGAAGGGCTCAAAGAGTTCTTTGTGTTGGTGTGGTTCCACATAGAACCATCACCCTTCCCAGAGAACCCTTGAGGAACCCACATTGTTTTGTGTAGCCTTTAATCTCTTGATTATGGTGCATTACAGTCCATTCTGACAAAGGTCATAAAGCAAAGACCAGGATGCTGGACCATGGGAACCTGACCATGTCACAGAGAAGAAATGCCAGTGCTATTAGCCTTCCTGATAAATCTAACAAAATAAATCAACATCAAATGAATTCAGTTTATTTTCATAATAATAAAAGCCATAAAACCAAAGGATATGGATTTATTGTAGTCATAGTGGGAAGCTCATTGGGCCTGTGTGTGTGTGTGTGTGTGTGTGTGTGTGTGTGTGTGTGTGTGTGTGTGTGTGTGTGTGTGTGTGTGTGTGTGTGTGTGTGTGTGGTGGTTGTGTGTGTGTGTGTGTGGTGGTTGTGTGCGCATGAACGATCTGAAGAAGGCTACATCTGGAGAGTGTTAATGAATACATAAATATAGCTGGCCAACTCTATTCAGCCTTATTGATGACTAGACTAGCTGCTTTCAATCAGATAAGGGAGGAAAGGCGGGAGGGTTAAAACTCAAGCTGAAGAGGAGGAGGGGGAGAGGAAGAGGGACAGGAGAGAACGGGCTTTCATAGGAGAGGACTGCTGAAGCTTAAAGCCCTGCGATCACTTTGACTTGTAGAATAATGGCAATGTACTAAGTGTACCGAGTCTATGACCCTGATACGATGTACTATCTGACTCCATTATTATATGAATGCTATAGGCCCATGATCGTATCCAGTGGGTATATCCAAGGTTGCGAGCCTTACATAAAGAATACTATAAGATGCACATGTTTAGGTTTACCGTTATGCAATTAACTAAGAGGCTAAGGAACAAAGAGCTAGTATCTTGCAATCAATGTCCTGGCATTAAATGAGTTAACCTTAGCTCAGAGATTCACAGTTAGAGAGTGAGCATATATGCTATGTATATTGTGAAAAACATTTACCATTAAACAAAAATAATAAAATCAAGGAATATTACTCGGGAATGTGAGGACTACGGTCGGTATCCATTTCAAAATGATTCGATTTGTTACAATTAAATAAGAATACATTTAACAGATGGTACATACCAGAAATCCTCACAATGAAAAGAATACTAAATCTCCTAAGTCTTTTAACCGCATAGAAAATTCACCACTATGACCTAAAAAAATGTATATCAGGAAATCAGCTTTGCCAATGACTCCATGATCACCGTTTAAACCCAGCTTTGATTCTTTCCAAGAGCGCCAACTCACAGTATTTTACATTGTCTAATTAACATCACTTTGCTTGGCCCAAGACATTTAAACAAAGGCAGGAAAACAACACACATTCTGGGATCTAATCATCGCACCTCTTATCTAAAACATCCCGAGCGTACCCGTGTGTCCCTCCTCTTTGAACTATCTGCCGTTAGTTTCTCTGTAACAATAAATCCATAGCACTTGCAGTACAATTAAACATAGCATAACCCATGGCTCTTTATGAACTCTTTAAACAATCCAAATGTGACAATTTAATTCACACAGTAACAATTCATTTCATCGATTCAAGTTTCATCAGTATTCACCTCTCCTGGCTTCAGTGACCCTAGGACTTCTGTGGGAATCTATCTTCATTGAGATTGCCACAGATAAGATGTGTATAACCCCTATGATAGCCCACAGATGGTCTGTCATGCAAACAATGCCATAAATCGTGATTGTGTCCATCAGGCTGAGCCTCGGCGCCAGCAAGTCACTAGACACATTTTTATCACTGGCCTTCATCATCGTTCACAATTGTTCACTCTCTTTATTTTTCCACTACAGACTCATAGTCTCGATCAATCCACCTAGGTATTCCCCTCTCAGAGCGACTCTGAGACATAGGGCAGATCAATCAAACATGGGCCGTTTAAAATGAGATGACTGCTGCTGGACTACCAGAGACCTTGGATAACCCAGAGGCCTGGATCAATTTATGCCTCGACTGTTGTGAATTTTCAATGGATTAGAAGTTATATTTAAATCTTAATTTTTTTTGCCCCAAGATGCATTTTAAATCAGAAAATCAGTAACCATGCTTGAGGATGTAAATTGTTCAGGCCGTGCTCCAACAGATTATGCGCTGTCAAGCTGTTCTTAGAATGGTGACGTTACCTGACCTTAACCACTAACAGGACGTGAACTAGACAAAACTGCAGCACACTCTTGTAATCAAAACGGCCACACACACTCCATAGTCTCTGTTGCCTGCAGTTACGGCAACACTCTCCGTCTGTTTTGGAGGTTGCGTTGGAATTGTGAGTTTTCAACAAAAGATCATATCAATATTGTACATGTATTTTGTTAAGTTAGGTTAGTACAATTGGCTTTAAGCTCACAATCAACGATCACACACTTCCACAGAACACAAAGTAAAATCCCTTTATTTTTTGGAGCCTTCCATCCCGCTATCACAGATTAAATCCACCTCTCAATGTCTCTCAGCCAATCCCACCCATCTCCATAGAGCACCCTCTCTTGATTTCCATATGTTTTTCAACTGTGCGGCCAATGTCTTACATCGATTCTGAACCTTTCTAATCACATATTATCAACAGATTGCGATTTAAAAATGATGACCAGAAACAAACTGCTTAGGGGCAATACCAGAATAAGAGATCTAATGATTCTGTCTCTTCACAGGTTCTACTAAGCTATATGGATTTTTTTTAAGGTCATACCAATGATCATTTTGCTATTCGATTTTTAAGTAAATATTTTTTTTTTTATATTTTACAATTATTTGATTAAAATATATAATTTTGCCTTTCTGCTATTAGCCCATACAAAACACACTGAATAATAGAGTCACTACATTGAACAAGAGATAGTCAACCCCCCAAAAATGTAAGTTAGTTTATTCTGAAGTGTCTGTCTGAGAGATATAATAAAGATCAGGAAACATTATATATGGACTCCCGGGTGGCGCAGTGGTCTAGGGCACTGCATCGCAGTGCTAGCTGCGCCACCAGAGTCTCTGGGTTCGCGCCCAGGCTCTGTCCGTGGGGCGACGCACAATTGGCATAGCGTCGTCCGGGTTAGGGAGGGTTTGGCCGGTAGGGAGGGTTTGGCCGGTAGGGATATCCTTGTCTCAGTATGTAAAAAAAAAAATGTTATAAAATGTTTGCACTCTACTGTAAGTCGCTCTGGATTAAGAGCGTCTGCTAAATGACTAAAATGTAAATAAGCATTTTGTTTTTTACATGTATTTAACCCCTTATTTTGGCACTAAAGAGACTCCATAAACATCCTCATTCATTTTTTTTAAACTGTTACCAAAGGAATGTTCAGAACGGGTCTTGTGAGGCCTGTGGATGTCCAGAGCACAACGAACAACATGTAATGAGTTCGTGAGAGTCTCATCCTTCCAAAGACTGGGTGTGTAGCCCAAACGTTTGGACGCTAAGGACTGATGTTGGCTAGATCGGTTGTACCAACATCAGACGAGTCTCAAGACACTAGCTGGGGCCGTTGAGCAAATGAAAAACCATTCTATTCGTGAGAGTCTAATATTGTCGTTTTAGGCCAAGACGTTTTTCATGATGTTGTCATGGTCTGACAAACTGCTTTAGCTCTGTCACCTTTCACAACAGATGCGGATGTGAGCATAGGTTGATGTGGTAGATTGAGACGCGTCCAATAGGAGAAAAAAACGGATATCATCTAGGCTAATCAGATTTCTGGTGGGGCACAGACATCAACCTTAGGGGTTGTTAAATATAGTATAGTTATATAGTTTGTTGTAATCCAGAGAAGTTCAAAAAGTTATCTACAATATTAAATTGAGAGAGAGAGAAGAGAGAGAGAGAAGAGACAGAAAAAAGAGAGGAGAGAAGAAGTTTTAGAGAAGAAGAAGAAGAGAAGAGAGAGTGAGAGGAGAGAGAGAGAGAGAAATAATGAGGGAGAGAGAGGGAAAGAAAGAAGAGAGAGGGAAAGAGAGAAAACAAGAGGAGAGAGAGGCGAAGAGAGAGAGAGAGAGAGAGAGAGAGGAGAGAGAGAGAGAGAGAGAGAGAGAGAGAGAGAGAGAGCGAGAGAGAGAGAGAGAGAAGAGAGAGGAGAAGAGGAGAGGAAGAGAGGAGAGAGAAGGGAGAGAGAGAGAGAGAGATGAGAGAGAGCGGAGAGAAGAGAGAGAGAGAGAGAGATGAGAGAGAAGGAAGAAGATGAAGAGTGAGGAGAGAGAGAGAGTGTTAGATAAACCGATAATTTAGTTATTGGCGAGATATCTCAAAGAGTTTTATAAACTTTATTGGTACATACGGGACCCAACACACAATAAACACCTCAATACACAGAGAGAGTAAATTCTTGATTGGGTTACTTGAATCATCCCACAAATGACCACTTCATACTGTAGCCTTCCGGGGTGTCCAAGCTAAACAGAAGCCTTCCAGGGGTTGTCCAGACTACCAAGCCTTCCCAGGGAAGGGGTTAACCAAGCCTTCCCAGGGGTGTCCAGGCTAGCCAAGCCTCCCAGGGGTGTCCAGGCTAAACCAAGCCTTCCCAGGGGTGGTCCAGACTAACCTAAGCCTTCCCAGGGAACGGGGTTACACAAGCCTTCCCATGTTCGGTACATGGTGTCCAGGCTAACCAAGCCTTCCAGTGGTCCAGGCCGCCTTTCCATGGCGACAGACTAACCAAGCCTCCCCAGGGGACGTCCAGGCTCGACCAAGCCTCCCAGGGGCGTCCAGAGCTAACCAGCCTTCCCCAGGGGCGTCAGGCTTAACCAAGCCTTCCCAGGGGTGTCCAGGCCTAAAGCTCCAGGCTCAAGCACAACTTCCCAGGGGCGTCCAGGCTAACAAGCCTTCAGGGGTGTCCAGAGCGAAAACAAGCCCTTCCAGGGGTGTTCCAGCTACCAACGCTTCGCAGGGGGTCTCATGCTAAACCAAGCCTTCCCAGGGGTGTTCCAGAACTAACCAAGCCTGTCCATCGGGGTGTCCAGACCTCACAAGCCTTCCCAGGGTGTCACAGGTAACAGCTCCAGGGCCAGACTTAACCAGCCTTCCGCAGGGTGTCCAGGTACACCAAGCCTTCCAGAGGTGTGTCCAGGCTCACCAAAGATCCAGGGTCCAGGGTCAGCCCTTCCCAGTGTCAGCTACTCAAGCCTTTCCGGTGTCGCTCCAAGCGGGGTGTCCAGGCTAACCAAGCCTTTCCAGGGTGTGGTCCAGGCTTACACCAGCCCTTCCGAGGTGTCCAGATCCAGCCTTCCAGGGGGTCTGCAACCCCCAAGGACCTCTCCCAGTTTTCAGATAACAAGCTCACGGGTGTAGATACCAGCTCCAGGGCGTAAGCCTAACGAAGCCCTTTCCCAGGGGTGTCCGCAGCACTAACCAAGCCTTCCAGGGGTGGCCATGGCTAACCAAGCCTCCGGTTTCGCTAACAGCCCAGGGCTGTTCCAGGTCTACGCAACTCCCAGTCCAGCAACAAGCCCTTCCCAGGGTTGTCCCAGACTAAACCAAGCCTTCCAGGTGGTCCAGGCTAACCAAGCTTCCCCAGGTGCCCAGGACACCAAGCACTCCCAGGGGTGTCCAGGAGCTAACCCAGCCTTCCCAGAACTGTGTCCCAGCTAACCAAGCATCCCAGGTGTCCAGGCTAACCAAGCCTTCCAGGGGTGTCCAGGCTAACCAAGCCTTCCCAGGGGTGCCCGACTAACCACAGCCTTCCCAGGGGTGGTCCGGCTAAGCCAAGCCTTCCCAGAGTGTCCAG
>NW_019942656.1:85321-119032 GCF_002910315.2 Salvelinus sp. IW2-2015 | reverse complement strand
GTGTCCAGGCTAACCAAGCCTTCCCAGGGGTGTCCAGGCTAACCAAGCCTTCCCAGGGGTGCCCAGGCTAACCAAGCCTTCCCAGGGGTGTCCAGGCTAACCAAGCCTTCCCAGGGGTGTCCAGGCTAACCAAGCCTTCCCAGGGGTGTCCAGGCTAACCAAGCCGTCCCAGGGGTGTCCAGGCTAACCAAGCCTTCCCAGGGGTGTCCAGGCTAACCAAGCCTTCCCAGGGGTGTCCAGGCTAACCAAGCCTTCCCAGGGGTGTRCAGACTAACCAAGCCTTCCCAMGGGTGTCCAGYCTAACCAAGCCTTCCCAGGGGTGTCCAGGCTAACCAAGCCTTCCCAGGGGTGCCCAGACTAACCAAGCCTTCCCAGGGGTGTCCAGGCTAACCAAGCCTTCCCAGAGGTGTCCAGGCTAACCAAGCATCCCCAGGGGTGTCCAGGCTAACCAAGCCTTCCCAGGGGTGTCCAGGCTAACCAAGCCTTTCCAGGGGTGTCCAGGCTAACCAAGCCTTCCCAGGGGTGCCGAGACTAACCAAGCCTTCCCAGGGGTGTCCAGGCTAACCACGCCTTCCCAGGGGTGTCCAGGCTAACCAAGCCTTCCCAGGGGTGTCCAGGCTAACCAAGATAGTAAGGATTTGATGGTTTCCTTTTGTCATCAAGTTTTCAAGATCTGCCAACTGCTCACGTGGACAGGATTATTCTATCCGCCCGAAGGCTGTCCCATGATCCACTGTCCCAACAATGTTGTGAAGCTGTAGTTTACACGGAGTGTCTGCGAATTCCACCAGCACAGTCTCCTCATTGCTCTCTTTCACCTTCATCCCCTGAAGGGAGGAGCAGCAGTGTATTGATTTCTGCAGGTCAGACCCTGCCTGACATACCTTCTGTACAGGATCATTGGGAGGCTGTTCTATGTCCACCAGGCAGAAGCGATAACCTCCTGGGGCCTCAGCCAGATAGAGGTTCTTTCCAACCTCAGTGAGGGGCCAAGCAAGCCGCTTAGCATTGCTGACAGCCTGGGTAGACTACAGAGTCAAACCGAGAAAGTCGTTGCCTAGGTGATATTCTCCCACTCTATCATTGTTGATCAGTTCAGTCATAAAGTCATCATCCTCTGGCCCAAAGCCGACCATTGTCTTGCTCCATTTTCCATCATAAGGGCCCTTACATCCTTCTTCAAACTCTTTGTGACGCAAAATATTCATGCAGAGCACATCTTGGTAAAAGGTGTCAACTTTGAAAATGAAATGCAAGGCTCGCCTCAAAGCCACTATAACCCAAGTGAGTTTGCTATGTACTATACAATTATATATCACACTCAGTTTGTCTACGTTGATTAAGGATCCTTGCAATTGATTGTCATATAGAAAAGAGAAAAGAAAAACAGAAGAAACAACAGAGAAAGAAGACAAAGTGAAAAAACACCCTACAGTATAAGGCATGATCCTTATCATTGTTTCATTTTCTCTGAACCTTACCACGTTTCCCACTACCTTTTGCTGCCATGTCAGCAGTAACACATTTCCTCAAGCGGAAACGCTTCTTCACACTCAACTGGTCTAACCCCGCCGTCTTCTGTAACACCACAGCTGACATCAAACACGTATCAACATCAAAGGAATCTGCCAATTTGACAGATTTCTCAAAAGTCTGATCCAGGAACCCATTTACCTCCTCTATATTGTAAATAGGAGTCATCACCAGCTGCTATCATATCAAAAGAGATGGCCATGTCCTTCTCCTGATCCTCCTCAACTGAGGCCACAGACCCCTGACTCCCCTCAGCCACATCCCTCTCAACACTCCCCACTTGCACCCCATCACTCGTGCCGGGCATCTCCTCCACTACCTGTGAGACTAGTCCCACCTGAACCCCTTCCTGTACCCCATTACTCGTAGTGGACATCTCCTCCACTACCTGGGAGACTAGCTCCACCTAAACCCCCTCCTGTACCCCATCACTCGTACTGGGCAACTCCTCACCAATCTGAGGAAATGGCTCCCCAAATCCATCCTTACCTCCTATAACAATATTTTCCTGCTGCATAACTGACGCTATGTTCCCCTCTGGTACAAGCTGTAACTCAGTATCCTCAACATGGACAACTGGTTCCTCAGCAACAGGTGCTTGTGGCTGCTCTACCACTGTCGGCCCACCTCTCCCTACATTAGTGGGCCCAGGCGGTATGAGGACTACCTGTGTCCCTCCCTCCACCTTCTCCCTTTTCGGGAAGCATGTCGCTTATGGCCAACATCCCCACACTCAAAACACCATTGACTACACGTACTACACGTACTGCATAAGCCGTATACAGTCCGTTGTCATACTTGACTCTAAACAATACCTCCAAAGTCTCTCTCTCTCCCTCTGTTTGCATCCCAACGGGACAATCTTAAATTAACTTGCAAACTTTCCAAACCATAATCATTCACGCTGCAATAACTCATTGGGAATAAACGGCGATACATTCTAAATAGTTACCCTTGTTTACGGAGAAAAAAGCGGCGTAACCTGAATAAACATACCTTTAAGAGGTACGCCATGCTCAACCATACGATCAACAAGACTCTCTTCTTTAAGTAAAAACACCACCGCTTTATTCATCCGCGACGCATCAGCAACATATCCTACCTTCTCTCCTACGGCGACCAGAAACTCCTCCACCGTGACAGTAGCTTCAGTAACACACCTAAACCCGTGCCGAAGTGACAGGGACGGCGTCCCCATGTGGGTCACCATCCCCACCAAAACCAGGGCAATTCCAACAAGGAATACAATATATTTTATTCTACCACAAAAATAAAAACAATGATAAACTTAATCATGCATAGAAAAAGGCAAACCACCAAGAAAAGGAAACATGATAAAAAACACAGACGATCTAACTCCAGACAACACTCACATTCACTCATACAATTCCCAGCATGCACCAAACAATCCCAGCATGCAGAGAGTGTGAGAGAGAGAGCCTCTATGAGGCTGTGCACCAGTGCAGCAGGAAGGGAGGGACCATCTTTCTCTGTGAATTTCATTAAAAAAAAAACATTTTTAGATAAAACTATACTAAATATATTCACATGTCACCAAACAATTGATCAAAACACACTGTTTTGCCATTAAGGTCTACAGTAGCCTCAGCAGCACTCTGTAGGGTAGCACCATGGTGTGGCCAGAGTACAGCTAGCTTCTGTCCTCCGGGTACATTGACTTCAATACAAAACTTAGGAGGCTAATGATTTTCACCCCTTTCCATAGACTTAACAGTAATTATGACAACTTCCGGGGGACGTCCTCTAACCTATCAGATCTCTTGCAGAATGAACTGACATGTTGTCCACCCAATCAAAGGATCAGAGAATGAATCTAGTACTGAAAGAACAAGCTACAGCTAGCTAGCACTGCAGTGCATTAATGTGGTGAGTAGTTGACTCAAAGAGAGAGACAGACAATAGTTACTTTCACATAGCTAGCGAAAGCAGCTAGCTAGTTTAGCCTACTCAAAACCCCTGCTCGAACAGAGAGGGGTGGTATGTTAGGTAGCTTGCTATGGCTATGCAACACTGGAACTTTTCCTAGTCAAGGTAATCTTTTGGTTTTATTAATGTATTGCCACCGGGGCCCAACAGTGTAACTGCTAAACTGCTTTCTGACTGTACACTGTTCTGCATGATTGTAGCGGGTTTACTAACTCGTTAGTTCTAGTAGCTATGTTAACTATAACGTGACAATGATGAAGGCTGTGTGTAGCGGATAGCGGTCATGATATGAAGGTTTGGCTTGGAAAGGTTTTTTCACCTGGTCACAGACAACTGATGTGTTGTGCACTGAAGTCCAGAAGCGAAAGGAAAAGGTGAGAGGAGGAGCGCACGTAGATAGTAGCGAGAAGGAAAAATATTTACCAAGAGCAAAGTGATAATGCTGTTTTATGTGGCTGCTATGAAAGTGAACTGTGTTTGCTTGTGATCAGGGGTGTGTTCAATCCACCGATTCTGTTGAAAAATGTTTCTTAAACAGAAGCAAACGGATTAAACGGATTTTGATAAAAAATGTATTACATTTTTTTTCTTCTTACCAATCTATACACAATACCCCATAATGAGACAGTGGAAACATGTTTTTAGAATTTTTTGGCAAACTGAAAATGAACAGAAATACAGTACCTAATTTACATAAGTATTCACAACCCTGAGGCAATACTTTGTAGAAGCACCTTAGGTAGTGGTTACAGCTGTGAGTCTATCTGGGTAAGTCCCTAAGAGCTATCCACATATTTTGCAACATTTGCCCATTATTCTTCTCAGAATTCTTCAAGCTTTGTCAAATTGGTTGTTGATCATTGCTACACAACCATGTTCAGGTCTACCATAGATTGTCAAGTAGACTTAAGTCAGAACAGTAACTTGGCCACTCAGGAAAAATCACTGTACAGGCCTCCTTCTTTCCACTCTGTCAATTAGGTTAGTATTGTGGAGTAACTACAATGTTGTTGATCAGTTTTAATATCCCAGCCATTAACCTTTCACGAGTATCAACCCCGGATCCGGGAGCACCCCCCACCCCCCACACACTGATTAGCATAGCTAGCATAGCTTCAGAAGTAGATAGTAGCATCTAAATATCATTAAATCACAAGTCCAAGACACCAGATGAAAGATACACATCTTGTGAATAAAGCACCATTTCAGATTTTAAAATGTTTACAGGGAAGACAAAATAGTTAAATCTATTAGCATAAACACGTTAGCAAAATACACCACTATTCTAACTCCATCAGTTTCTTACTCCTTCAGGTGCTATCACCAATTCGGCTCAAACTAAATATTGATATCCACTAACCAAGAAAAAACCTCTTCAGATGACATCTGATAAACATATTCATGGTTAAGGATAGTTTTTGTTAGAAAAAAGTGCATATTTCAGGTAGAAATCACAGTTTACAATTGCACCCACCATCACAAATCGACTAGAATTACTAGATAGAGCAACGTGTATGACCAATTTACTCATCATAAAACATTTCATAAAAATAGACAAAGCATAGCAATGGAAAGACCATTCTTGTGATTCAGACCATATTTCAGATTTTCTTAAGCGTTTTTCAGCGAAAACACAATAAATCGATAAGTTAGCATACCACATGAACAAACGTTACCAGAGCATCGATTCCAGCCAAAGAGCGCATAACGTAATCACCGCCAAAATATATTAATTTTTTCACTAACCTTCTCAGAATTCTTCCGATGACACTCCTGTAACATCATTTTTACAATATACATATACAGTGTTCGAAAAGGTGCATATTTAGGCCATACAAAACCGTGGTACACATAAAAATACTAAGGAAATCAAGCCTCAATATGTCTGACGTCATCTATCAGAGTGATCTAGTTAATTTGAAAAGCTAATCATATACTTGACTAAAAAAATACAGGGTTGACAGCAATCGAAAGACAAATTATTCTTAATGCAACCGCGGATTTACATTTTTACAAATTATCCTTACTTTTCAATACAGGGTTGGCCAAGTGAAGCTATACCAAACAAAATGGGCATTATGCGTTTAAAAATATTTCGACAGAAACACGGTTTATCATATTAAATATTGCTTACTTTGAGCTGTTCTTCCATCATATTCTTGGGCAATGTATCCTTTCTATGTTATAAACGTCTTTTGGTCGATAGATGTCCTCTGTCCTTCGAAATGTCCACCACCAACGACCGACTCCCTAAAACGTGTGTCCAAACTTTCAGAACGCACAACAAAGAAATTCTCAAAATCGCACTAAACGGATATAAATTGATATAAAACGGCTCAAATTAACTACATTATGATGTTTTTAACAACTATAACGACTAAAACATGACCGGAGAAATATTGCTGGTTAGAAAACGATTTGGAACGAGGCAGGTCCGATGGCCTTCACGCTTGAGGCGCACGTTGAGAAAGGACGGTCTCTGTACATTTTTGTCATTTATAATGGCTGTGAACGTCCCATCGACTTCATGAAAACGTGATGACGTACAGACACCCAGAGGAAGACGTAGGCAGTGTCGGTTTCTTCATAGCATTCACTGTGGCCTTATAAACAGACCCCAGATCAGAGGTAAAAATTTCTGAAATCTGAACCCTGTACTGAAAAGTGCTGTAGAAATTGTTCTGTACCACTCAGAGAAAAAATTCCAACTTCTATAGAAACTAGAAGGTGTTTTCTAGTCCAATAATATGCATATTGTACGATCAAGAATTTAGCACGAGGCAGTTTAATTTGGAGACACAAATATGCTAATGCGGAACAGCACCCCCTATAGTTGCAAGAAGTTAAACCTGAGAGGTTTCGTTCCTCTCTGGCAACTGAGTTAGGAAGAACGCCTGTATCTGTGTAGTGTCTGGGTGTATTGATACACCATCCAAAGTGTAATTACCAATAGGTGCCCTTCTTTGCGAAGCATTGGAAAACCTCCCTGGTCTTTGTGGTTGAATCTGTGTTTCAAATTAGCTGCTCGACTGAGGGAATTTACAGATAATTGTATGTGAGAGATAGAGAGATTAGGTAGTCATTCAAAAATCATGTTAAACACTACTAATGCTCACAGAGTGAGTCCATGCAATTTATTATGTGACTTGTTAAGCACATTTGTGATTTGTTTACGGGATCTAGGCGTACGTCGCACGTCACTACTTCACATTTTAATCAAAATGTTTTTTTTGTTGCAGAAATGCCTTCTGAAACATGTGAACTTTCATGTGCCTTAAAAACAGGTGTGTATTCCATCTGTAAATACGAGTACAATTGTTTAATGACGAGCCTAGTTGGTTCCTGGAAAAATCCAGGAACCTTCCCTCTAGCCATGATTGGCTGAGATAATGGATGGGCTGGATATGCCAAGTGATGAGTTCAGATTGGTCTGCCATGTAGCACACTTCTGTCTATAACATTAGCTGTTTAGTATGTGTATGTAATCCTTTTCTAATGCAGCTTTTTTGAAAGATATCATGAAGAACTGCACAAGTGTTGCTAAGGCTCTCCACTTTCTGGATTTTTTAAATCAGTGGAATGCCCTGTGGAAGCTCAGCATGATAGCGAAGGAGATGGAGAAAATGCAGGTGTTTGATTGGAAATGCAGAAAAAGAAAACACAGAAGGCTTTTGTATACATCTTCAAACTAAGGGCCACCATGACATCCATGACAGAGAGGGAGAAGCGTTCCTCCATGTATACCAGTTAGAGAGTCTAGCTAGCTACATTTTCAGATTTTATACATTTCAAATTTTGTCAGAAAGTAATTTTCATTGCAAGTTAATGCGTACTGTTAGCTAGCTAGATAACATTAGATGTCTGGCTGGCTCGCTAGCTAGCTAACATTGAACCTAGTTAGTTGGTTAGATTTAGCTAACTGTAGATTCATGCAGGGTAGCAATGTTACGAGTTAGGATTATGGTTCATTGTTTAGCTTGCTAGCTACATGTCTAAACAAAAGACTCCATTATGCAAGTAACCATTTCACTGTACCATTTACACCTTCTAACAAGCTAGAAATTAACCAAAAACATGGTTCAGAAAGTTGCTTTTAGTTGCCTGGTTTGCTAGATTGACATTTACTAAATTCATCTTTAAACGGATGGGTTTATTGGTGGTAAAATGCACCAATTATTTTTGAAGGCTGCTGATGTCACGTTCATACTTTTTCATCATTGGGTTCCCGAGTGGCGCGGCGGTCTAAGGCACTGCATCTCAGTGCTAGAGAGGTCACTACAGACACGAGTTTTACAGACACCCTTTAAAAGGGTTCTTCAAAGAACGCCATTTTAACGTATCGTCGAAGAACCTATTGGGGTAAATTTTTGAAATACCCCCCCATTATTATTATTGTTATAAAAAATATGCATAACAATAACAACAATAACATGATAATTTAGTTGTGAGCGTTTATTATGATTTTAGTGGCAAAGCAGAATAATATTTTTTTTAAATATGAGGTAAACTCCCAGCAAAGCCCTAAGTCCAATGGGTTTATCCTCTGGCCTGTTGATGTTAATGTGTTGATGTCCTCCATATCCATAGTCATAATGATTTTGCACTGCATGTGATCGAACATGTTTCCTGTTAAATTCATCGGATGTGTAGGGAGGGTGAATTCTGTGAGTCCAAACAATAGTAATTATAGAGGTGTTTAACAAAACATGCACACGACAGTATTCATACTTTAGTTTTTGTGGTAAATGTGAACTGAAAAAAAAGGTTTTAATTAGGGTTTTAATACACATACCTTTTCCATAATGTAGAGGCCTATGGGATATTCATTGAAGAGGTAAGGGAGGAGGATGATACATGCGATCTGCATAACATACCAATACCAATTTGCATACCTTAGTATGCCTCCTCGTCTGCATACCTGCAGACACAGACACAAGTGAGGAGTTCAGTCATCTGCACCAAATACAGCTAGCCTTCAACATATTCGTATAGCCTACATATCATTACCTCTTTCTTGACTGATATCCATTGAATTGTGTCCATTTTCTGATTTAGAAAGATTTCCACAAATATGAAAATACAGATGGTATCCTCATAAAACAACATCAATTTAGATCATACAAGGGACAAACCTTACCTTAAGTTGAGGAGATCTTTTCATTTTTCAGTTAATACCTGCACCTGCTGTCCTTTCAAATTCAAATCCAAATGTTTCAGTTGGGCAGTTAGGTTCCTGCAAGAACCCTGACCAACTAAGGAGGTTTCTCGATGAACCCCACCTCCTGTGGGGTTCTTGGAAATACCTTTTGGGGGCAATTTTTAGTGCAAAGAACCCTTAGGTTCTTTGAAGTGATGAACTTTGAGGATCTTAAAAGAACCCTTGTTGAACCCCCACGTTTTAGAGGGGATCTGCTGTACCTATGTTACGCAGGAAAAAGTCAGTTACAAATCATTTTGTTTTGGTTAAAAACAGGTTGTCATCCAGGAGGCTTTGGTTCAATATCCAATATCCTTGTGCAGATGGAAATTCTGTAGGAATAATGTGGATGCCAATTATGTGATGGTCTGACCGCATTCTGCCCCCTATCATTACATTTTTTTAACTTTTGGCGCCAGCGAGAAGAACACAAGAAAGTAGTCAAGACGACTATCTTAATTAAGCCTCCATGTATATCTCACTAGGTCAGGATTTTAAGCCTCCTCCATGTATATCTAACTAGGTCAGGATTTTTAAGCCTCCATACAGTATATCCACTAGTTCTAATGTATCCATTCGTAATTTCCCTAAGTGCATGAGGGTGATAGTTTGTAGTGTGATTTCCTTTACGGTCCATTGGGGTTGTTAAACCCGTATTATAATCTCCCACCATAATAATACAGTCATTTGCTGCATGTGAACTCGATAGAGGATTATACATATTTTCAAAGGACCATGGATCATCATTATTTGGACCGTATAGATTAATTAGACAAATCTGTTTACGGTCCAATAGCATATTTACTTGAGGATCTTTTTTGACAGTTTACAAAATCGATTGGAAATTGTTATTAATTCATATCATCACCATCCCAGTCCTTTCCTCATCTATAGTTGTAGGGTAAGTTTTCCTGTAAACAATAAATATAATACCTTGTCCATAGACTGCTTACAGGGTAAGGAAACCAATATGTAATTTTGTAATTTGGGTGAAGTATCCCTTTAACAAGTTCAAGCATTAATTCCAAGTGGTTAGGGCTAAGGTTGGGTAAGGGTTAAAACAGAGAGTGCCTAGTACTGGGATTGAACCTGCGATGTTTGGAGTCGTAGCTCACCATAGCTCATAACCCATCCCCATTGCCCTTTATCGTCCCGAGCCTATTAGATGGTAACAGGCACTCACCTTGCCCCTAGTGGACAGTTGAAAATTCTCATGGAAATAAAACAACAATCAAAGAATGTATAATGTGTAATGTGACATGACTATTACATCAGCTTTGGTGACATACAGTATAACTACGATGGTTAAATGTCACGATTTTGACATTTTTCCTATCCATCTGTAGCAGTGTTGCCGCCGGCCCTCTCCTTGTCCCAACCTGGGCTCGAACCAGAGACCCTCTGGACACATGGCCAATTGTCACCCAAGAAGCATCGTTACCTATCGCTCCATGTGTGGGATTCTCTTTGTAATCTGTTATCATCTGCAAGCCCTGCCACATACAACTAAAGCCCCCCCCCCCCCCCCCAAGGGGAAAACAATTACTTCAAGGTCTCAGAGTGAGTGACGTCACCAGTTGAACGCTACTAGCGCACCACTAGCTAGATATTTGACATCGGTTACATCTCCACCAGAGAGGGTGGAAACACTCCAAACCTCCAAACCTGGCAGGCCTTCACTAATGAGGAATACAGTCTAGGCTGCCAGTGGTTTCTTTAATGGAGCAAGGTTGTTTCTTTAACACAAACACACTGACAGAGGAAGTGAACGGAGCAAGGTTGCTTCCTCTGCAGAAAGACAGCATCTAGCCCAAACACACACTCCTATGAGTCGGCAGTTTCTGGGGAGCGTACTGTACAGTGCTTGTGAGACAGTGGCTAAACTACCAATCATTCGGAAGGAATGCCATAATTACTTTTATAGGGAAAAAAGAGCAAGAAAAAAGGAAAGTTGAAGGTCCACATCAGACTACAGTGTCTAATAACACAGTTTCTCTCCCTCTGTATTCGTTCCAGCCCTTCAGGGACCAATGAATGCCAACTCTCTGATACACAGTTTGATAGGATGGCCTGTTGAGCTCTCTAACAAATATCAATGTAGAAGTTTTACCTGTTGTTTCAACAAATACTTTTCCCGTAAAGGAGTAACTACTGCCTCCCCTGATTCGTTTAAGTGTGTGCTTATCTCTCCTGAATGTCAATGGTAATAAACAGTGCTAAACTTAATAATCGATAATACTCGTAAACATACTTCAAACCGAAGCAAATTCTATTAATCACATGCACCGAACACAACTGGTGTAGACTTTACAGTGAAACGCTTGCTCACGAACCGTTCCCAACTATGCAGAGTGGAAGAAAACAAATGTGTAACTTAAACAAGAGGAATCAAATAAAATACACAAGAATGGATCTATTTACAGGGAGTACCAGTACCAGATCAATGTGCAGAGGTATGAGGTACTTGAGGTAGATACAGTATGTACATGAAGGCAGGTTAAAAGTGATCAGGCATCAAGATAGATAGTAATACACGTAAAACAAAGAATAGAGAAGCAGCAGCAAATGATTAGTGTAAAAGTGTGAGTGTGTGAGTGTGCGTGTATGTATTTTTCTTTGTAGTGTTTGAATGTGTGAGGAATTTGTGTGGGAGTGACAGTGTAGTGGGTGTGAGTGGTTGTGCATATGTTTTGTACCATACATTCGGAAAGCATTCAGACCCCTTGACCTTTTCAAAATTGTGTTACGTTACAGCCTTCTTACAAAAGTAATTAAATTACATTTTTTCCTCTTCAGTGCACACACAATACCCCATAATGACAAAGCGAAAACAGGTTTTTAAAAAACAGAAATACCTTATTTACATAAGTATTCAGACCCTTTGCTATGAGACTCGAAATTGAGCTCAGGTGCATCCTTTTTCCATTGAGCATCCTTGAGATGTTTCTACAACTTGATTGGAGTCCACCTGTGGTAAACTCAATTGATTGGAAATGATTTGGAAAGGCACGCAGTTGTCTATAAAAGTTCCCACAGTTGACAGTGCATGTCAGAGCAAAAACCAAACCATGGGGTCGAAGGAATTGTCCGTAGAGCTCCGAGACAGGAGTGTGTCGAGGCACAGATCTGGGGAAGGGTACCAAAACATGTCTGCAGCATTAAAGGTCCCCAAGAACACAGTGGCCTCCATCATTCTTAAATGTAAGAAGTTTGGTACCACCAAGACTCTTCCTAGAGCTGTCCGCAAGGCCAAACTGAGAAATCTGGGGAGAAGGACCTTAGTCAGGGAGGTGACCAAGAACCGGATGGTCACTCTGACAGAGCTCTAGAGTTCCTCTGTAGAGATGGGAGAACCTCTGGATCTCTGGTCTGATGAAACCGAAATTGAACTCTTTGGCCTGATTGCCAAGCGTCACGTCTGGAGGAAACCTGGCACCATCCCTATGGTGAAGCATGATGGTTGCAGCAAGCGGTGCAATTGCCATACCAAGCGGTGATGCAGCCACTCAAGATGCTCTCGATGGTGCAGCTGTAGAACTTTTTGAGGATCCAAATCTTTTCAGCCTCCTAAAGGGGAGGAGGCGGTGCTATGTCCTCTTCATGGCTGTGCGGGTGTGTGTGGACCATGTTAAGTCCTTAGTGATGTAACGCCAAAGAACTTAAAGCTCTCAAGCCGCTCCACAACACCCCCGTCGATGTGGATGGGGGTGTGCTCTCCCCTCTTTCTCCTATAGTCCACAATCAGCTCCTTGGTCTTTCTTGATGTTGAGGGAGAGGTTGGTGTCCTGGCACCACACTGCTAAGTCTCTGACCTCTTCCCTATAGCCTGACTCATCGCGGTCGGTGATCAGGCCTACAACTGCAAACTTGATGATGGTGTTGCAGTCTTGCGTGACCAAACAGTCGTGGGTGAACAGGGAGTATAGGAGGGGACTAAGCACACACCCTTGAGGGGGCCCTGTGTTGAGGGCCAGCGTGGCAGAGGTGTTGTTGTCTACCGTCACCACCTGGGGCAGACCAGTCAAGAAGTCCAGGATCCAGTTGCAGAGGGAGGTGTTCAGTCCCAGGGTCCCTAGCTTGATGATGAGCTTGGTGTTAAATGCTGAGCTGTATTCTATGAACAGCATTCTAAGATGTATTTCTCCTCTTGTCCAGGTGGGAGAGGGATCTGAGTGGATCTGTTGATGCAGTATACGAATTGGAGTGGGTCTAGGTTGTCTGGGATGATGGTGTCGAAGTGTGTCATGACCAGCATTTCAAAGCACTTCATGATTACAGATGTGAGTGGCACAGGGTGGTAATCATTTAGACATGTTACCTTGGATCTCTTGGGAACAGGGTCAATGGTGGTCACCTTGAAACATGTTGGGAATGGGACAAGACTGGGACAAGGAGAGTTTGAAAATGTTAAACTGTTTAAACATTTTGGTTACATTGGCCACAGAGAGCGAGATCACACAGTCATCCAGAATGGCAGGGGCTCTCAAGCAAGGCACAGTGTTATATTCCTTGAAGCAATCCTAAAAGACATTTAGCTCGTTTGGGAGTTCTGTGTCATTGGGCAGCTCATGGGTAGATTTCTCTTTGTAATCTGTTAATGTCTACAAGCCCTGCCACATACGACAAGCGGTGTTGCCGGTGTAATAGGATTCTACCTTCCTCCTATATTGTCCTTTTGCATGTTTGATGTCTCATTGGAGTTTAAAGCTGGATTTCCTGTATGTGTCCATTTCTGTGTCCCGTTCATTGTAAGCGGTAGCTCTAGCCTTTAGCCCAGTGCGGATGTTGCCTATAATCCATGTTTTTTGGTTGGGATACATTCTTATAGTCGCTCTGGGGATGACATTGTCTATGCACTTATTGATGAAGCCCGTGACTGTTGTGGTAAACTCCTAAATGTTATTGGATGAATCCCGGAACATGTCGCAGTCTGTACTAGCAAAACAGTCGTGTAGCCTCTTGTCTGTATCGTCGAACCACTTCCATATTGAGCACATCACTAGTACTTCCTGCTTGAGCTTTTATTTTTAAACAGGAAGCAAGAGAATGGAGACATGGTCAAATTTGCCGAAGGGACGATGAGGTAGGGCCTTGTGTCCGTTTCTGTGTGTAGAATAAAAGTGGTCTCAAGTTTTAGCGCCCCTAGTGGCTCAGGAGATGTGTTGGTAAAAGTGAGGTGGGACTGTTTTAAATCTCCCCGCGTCTCCGCCCACCAGCAATGCTGTCTCTGGATGAGCAGTTTCCTGTTTGTTTATGGCCCCATACAGTTCGTTGAGTGCCAGAGTGGTGTTGACCTGTGGAGGGATGTAGACAGCTGCGATACTTACGGATGAGAAATCTCTTGGTAGATGAAAGGGCCTGCAGCTTACCATGAGGTATTCTATATCAGGTGAGCAAAAGCTGGAGATTTTCTTCACACTTGAAGCAGCACACCAGTTGTTATTTATGAAAATACAGACACCGCGCCTTAGTTTTCCACCAAGCAGCGTTCGATCCTGCTGCTGCATGGAGAATCCACCGAGTACTACGTGCATAGCGTCATCCAGCCACATTTCAGTAAGACCTATAATATTGTAGCTTTTCAAGTCTCTATGATAAGAGAATCTCGAACAAAGCTCATCCATCTTATTCTCGAGTGACTGGACATTTTCCAATAGAACGGAGGGGAGTGGAGTTCGTTTTTCTCTTCGCCTCAATTTCAGTAGGACTCCACCTCGTCTCCCACGTTTACGCCTGCAGCGTTTTGGTACCCCATGCAACAAAGGAATAGGGTTCTGTATGAACAGCTGAACAGTTGAGTCAGAGTCGATCTGATGTCCAGAAGTGCTTGGCGGTCATATGTGATAATACTATGAACATTCTGTAGATTTTCTTTAAAGATAAACACGAAACTCATTTGATGTCGCCTTTCTCCGTCGGAGCCATCTTCTCTTTATAACAAAGTGAATGTAGCTGTTTTCTTTTGACTAGCTGGTTTCCTGAGGCTAAGGGTTCTAGAAACCCTCTCAAGGCTCCCTCTCTTGGTTTCCCTCTCTCTCCTCCCTGTTGACCCTACCTTTCTCTCATTCAATACTCTCAAGCACCCTCCTATTCCCTTCTCCTCCCTCGCTCTCTCCCCTCACAGGTCAATTGCAAATTGGTGTCTCAGCAGATGTTTTCTTAGACGTGACTCATTATTTTGCTACTCGCTGTGCCGATGAAGTCACACACACACACGCCAAGGACAAATCGCCTTAAATCTACAGTTTTATATAGAGCCATAGCTGAACGGACCTCTTTACAAATCCATATTTCTCAAGTAAAAAGTAAATCCACGTTCAAGAATTTTTTTTAAAGAACATCTAATGCAACAGACCATGTGACTGGACAGGAAAGCATCAACTGAATATAATGTTTGTGAAGTCTTGATTTGTAATTGTTTGTAATGTCTTATTAATTGGTTTTGGACCCCAGGAAGATTAGCTAGTGTTACGGAGTTAGCTAATGGGGATCCTAATAAAAATGATGAATTAAATTACGCACGCACATACGCACACACGCACACACACACACACACAGTGCTGCAGTTTGGTCCCAATGATTCTGGTACCTATGCTATCATCAGAAGGTTTCCAGGTTTCTATTATTTATGAAAATCCTCTTTACTACTTCTTGACTTTCTCTCTGATAGTTACAAAAATGCCACTCCCTGAGATAGAGGAGAAAATGGTTTAGCCTGACCTAGAAACTTCTTCTCGATTCTGGTTTTAATATAACCGCTCTTAACCCAGACAGACCCGGACGTATCCAAGGTCTCAGGTGACAGCCTGTGTGACAAGTAGTGGTGACTGATCTAACGTAGGCCAATTGGGGTGGCCAACTCTGGATGGCCAACTTCGAGAGCCCAACACTAACACATCTGTTTCAAATAATTGTGATCCAACTTTAAGACCTTGATCAGTTGAATATTAGAATCAGATGTGTTACTGTTAAAACGTCTGCACACACACAGCAGCTCTCTCCATGACCATCTGTGTTATAACAAGTCACAACTTTCAAAATCAGTACTCTTGATAATCAATTATATTGTTATTCCAGCCCAACCTAGTTTAGTTTGCCCATCAATGTGACACCATGCAAATCTCAGATGACACTGTTTAACCCAGATAATACTTTACTTTTGGCTAAAGCTCTGTGAAACCCACACTTATTTGATAACACGGACGAGAAACTCCCTATGCATGTTGGAGTATTTTTCAAATCTGAAATTATACTTTTGTTACGTTGTTTGCTAGCTGGTTAGCGATCTCCACTGGCCACCATTGAAAATTCTACTAATGCTAGCTATCTAGCCAGCTACATTTGTTCCCAATTGTTAACACACGTTTGCTGAAGCTACATCTCAGGTACTTAAAACACTAAACTCAAAACAGTTTGCCAATTTCCCCAAACCCCTCAGACATCTTGCAAAATTAAACACAGCAATCAAAATCATGTTCTCCGTGCTCAAAATGAAACTGCATGCAAATGAGACACACACACACACACACACACACACACATTAAATGAATCTAACTTATTGACAACTGAGATCACACTAATGTAACATATTCAAAACACTACTATCATAACCTATTTCAGTGTAAAGACTAATATTTTCTTGTTAAACTGTATATTGTTTGTGTATACTCAAACAAGAAAGGAACACAAATGCAAACATTTTAGTTCTATATTTCAACATGACTCAATATGGTTCTAACAGCATACTGTAAGCACACATGCAGTAAAAATGCAAACATAACAGTAAATATATTTTGCATATGTAAAGGAAGAAAAATAGGCCTATTTGTGCTACAGTACCATGTGTTAGATCAATTGTACAGAATAGATAAAGAAACTGTCAAAATTAAGTAACATCAAAATCATAAGTCAAGACACAAATACTCCGTTGCGAAAACAAAATCAGTCATGTCTTGTGTTTTGGTCCGGCTGCAGATTTTCATCAACTTCACAGGCGGTGTTCTCCTTGGCCAGACAGCAGGGAAAATATCTTCTGGCATGACGCATCCACCCCTCACAGGACTCTGCTGGAATGTCACCACAGGCCTCCTCCATTGCCTGGAGAAGGGTCATACGTTCATGGCATTTGTGATCATACACCTTCCACCGCCATGCTGAAAACTCCTCCTCGGTGGGGTTGAAATATGGTGGGAGATAGAGAATTGTAAACATGGGATGGTCATGGAAACAGTTCTGGACATGAGCAGCCCGATGGAAACGTATGTTGTCCCAAATTAGAACATACATTTGCTGCTCAGGATCACTTGGCCCTCTCTGCTCTGGCTGAAAAAGATTTTCATGTAAAGTGTTCAGGAAATTACGATGTTTTGACCAATGATGTTCCTTCCTCTCCTCCTCATATTCACTAAATTGAATCCAGCCTCATACATGAATATGAGTTCCTGGGGGATGGGACTTGCATCCAACTCGATTAATCTCTGAAATGACCGTAAATACTGTAATTGCTGTCTAGTAAAGTTCACTGGCAACATCAATGAGTCTCTAATGTATTTAGAGTGTAATACTAATGCATTACTTACTTGCACATATTTGTACCGTTTTACCTTCACTGTTTGGAAATTCCTTCCAAATGGGACTTTGTAGATTTGCTTCATCCGGAGATGCTGTTTGTTAAGGATGCGGGCTGTGGTTGATAAACTCACTATGATGTTATGGAAGATGGCAGGGTTTTCAATAATCTGTCGTTGGATTTCCCGCAGTCTTGTGGGATTATTTTCAACTACCATTTACACAATGGCCGCCTCCTGTTCGTCTGTAAATAGACATGTTTTATCACCACGTGGTGGTCGTCTTTCAGTTCTACAAAACCAAAATAGCATCCAGTACAGTAAACACTACAGTAATACAGTATACAAGATAAACATGTTACAAAATAGTATAGCTCCCAATTTCATACATGCAGTAATACAAGTGTGACGACCCTCCCACTCTGTCTGCCGAATTCTTTCTCTTTGATCTTGTTTTCCTTATTAGGATGTCGGTGGGCGGAGCCGGGAGGGTCGTCAGCCAAATGGGACACATCTGGGCTCGGGTGTGTCCCAGGATAAATGCACCTCTTCCCCATCCATTGAGGAGACTCTCTCCATGCAGACACTGATAGATTTTGGTTGTGGCATTTTTGTGGCTGTTTTTGTTTGTTTGCGTTTGTACCTTTCAACACCCCTCATTATCATATTTATGCACGCAACCACTCACTTACACTACACACACCAGTTTTAATTGTATTTAGTTTACTTTAGTTAATAAATATACTTTGTTATTCTTTATCTCTACATTGTCTCCCTTTTTGTTACGAACTTTGAGCCAGTTTGTGACACATGAAACATTGACTTTGTTTCTCCTTACAGTACGTATTGGAATCTACAGTCTTTACAGTGCTTTATGCTGTACTACTGGATAAGGGCTTGAAGTAAGCATTTCACGGTACGGTCTACACCTGTTGTATTTGGTACATGTGACAAATAACATTTGATTTCTACCTCCACCTCTCCCTGCTAAGTTTGCTTCCATTCTTCTCCAAACACAGGCATACTCACCTGAAGCCGTTTAAACGTCTGATATCAAAGTGAACGTTTACGCAATTAGTGTATGCACATGTGACGAGTGAAAGTGATCAATTGGTAATTGAGCTTTGCTTGTTTAACAGTGTTGCTTTGCATTTGAACACAAGACATTTTAGTTGTGAAGGTTGTGCCAAAGGTAGAGAATTGTGTGTTGTGTTTTGCCAAATGTTTGTTACAGAATTGCAATCTGAGTGTAAAGCAAAACACGTGGCCGTAGTATTGCAGATTTGGTGTATGGTTCTGCTAAATGAGATACAGATTTGGTGTATGGTTCTGCTAAATGAGATACAGGTGTGGGTCATTGTGCCTCATTGGCCAGTTTTAATGTGTAAACATTTGGGAAAATATATAAATATAAATATATAAATATAAATGATTTCCTCCAAATTAATGTCAGCTAGCTAAGCTAGCTATATTATGAATATAACTTTAATCTGTTGTCCCCATCAGGAGAGCATCCAAAGTGGTTAGTAGCTTTGACTCTATGTTGACACTGTGAAATCAGTCATCCAGTGGCTAGCCACACTAAACCTTTTACATTTTACCCGTGAAGCAATTGTAATGACAGTCCACCACAACATACCGAAAGGTGTCCTGATTGGCAAGGGGTAGTCTGTGTTTAAAAGAGTGTTATTTTGGACACCGTATTGGAGCATACTGCAGTTATACTAAACTCTGACTGCAATCTTTTTTCGGGATGGCAACATGGTCATCATTATTTTATTTTTTTGAGGTTATCTATTCAAATCTTAACCATTAAATTAATATCGTAATGTTTTATAATTGCATTATAAGGACAGTGTTGATGTTTTAAGCGGAGTTCTGTACTTTTTAGATCTAGCAAAGAGAGGCACAGTTTGAGGTCATTGTGAGGGGTTTTCTTTAGTTTGAATGGGGAATTGGGCTTCCCGGGAAATTGTTGTCTGAGGTTGCAAAACTCAGAGGATCAATTGTAGGAGTACTGTCAGTCCTTTGTATTCTTTCACAGCTCTCTGATATGTCCTTCACAGGTCTGCAATCTATATTTCTCAAGGGGATAATTGATGCACTGCCTCTCAACCTAACGTCAAATACAGTTGAAGTCGGAAGTTTACATACACCTTAGCCAAATACATTTAAACTCAGTTTTTCACAATTCCTGATATTTAATCCTGTTAAAAATTCCCTGTCTTAGGTCAGTTAGGATCACCACTTTATTTTAAGAATGTGAAATGTCAGAATAATAGAGAGATAATGATTTATTTCAGCTTTTATTTCTTTCATCACATTCTCAGTGGGTCAGAAGTTTACCAACTCAATTAGTATTTGGTAGCATTGCCTTTAAATTATTTAACTTGGGTCAAACATTTTAGGTAGCCTTCCACAAGCTTCCCACAATAAGTTGGGTGAATTTTGGCCCATTCCTCCTGACAAAGCGGGTGTAACTGAGTCAGGTTTCTAGGCCTCTCCTTGCTCACACATGCTTTTTCAGTTCTGCCCACAAATTTTCTGTAGGACTGAGGTCAGGGCTTTGTGATGGCCACTCCAATACCTTGACTTTGTTGTCCTTAAGCCATTTTGCCACAACTTTGGAAGTGTGCTTGGGGTCATTGTCCATTTGGAAGAACCATTTGCGACCAAGCTTTAACTTCCTGACTGATGTCTTGAGATGTTGCTTCAATATATCCACATAATTGTCCTTCTCATGATGCCATCTATTTTGTGAAGTGAACCAGTCCCTCCTGCAGCAAAGCACCCCCACAACATGATGCTGCCACCCCGTGCTTCACGGTTGGGATGGTGTTCTTCGGCTTGCAAGCATCCCCCTTTTCCCTCCAAACATAATGATGGTCATTATGGCCAAACAGTTCTATTTTTGTTTCATCAGACCAGAGGACATTTCACCAAAAAGTACGATCTTTGTCCCCATGTGCAGTTGCAAACCGTAGTCTGGCTTTTTTTATGGCGGTTTTGGAGCAGTGGCTTCTACTTGCTGAGCGGCCTTTCAGGTTATGTCGATATATGACTCGTTTTACTGTGGATATAGATACTTTTATACCTGTTTCCTCCAGCATCTTCACAAGGTCCTTTGCTGTTGTTCTGGGATTGATCTGCACTTTTCACACCAAAGTACAATCATCTGTAGGAGACAGAACACGTCTCTTTCCTGAGATTGTTTGTACAGATGAACGTGGTACCTTCAGGCATTTGGAAATTGCTCCCAAGGATGAACCAGACTGTGGTCTTGGCTGATTTCTTTTGATATTCCTATGATGTCAAGTAAAGTTTGAATTTAGGCCTTGAAATACATCCACAGGTACACCTCCAATTGACTCAATTGATGTCAATTAGTCTATCAGAAGCTTCTAAAGCCATGACATCATTTTAGGGAATTTTCCAAGCTGTTTAAAGGCACAGTCAACTTAGTGTATGTAAACTTCTGACCCACTGGAATTGTGAACCCCGTTCTTATAAATTAAATAATCTGTCTATAAACAGTTGTTGGAAAAATGACTTGTGTCATGCACAAAGTAGATGTCCTAACCGACTTGCCAAAACTATAGTTTGTTAACAGGAAATTAGTGTAGTGGTTGAAAAACAAGTTTTAATGACTCCAACCTAAGTGAATGTAAACTTCTGACTTCAATTGTAAATACCTACAAGGTATTTAAATGCTATAATACAATTATGATGGGCATATTTTTTTTCTTCATATTTTCAAAGTTTCCATTAGCTTGAATTTAAAAAATGAAAACCACTGGGATACTCAGAAAGGTGACATGATTGGTTGTCTTCATCTCAGAGAGGAGAAGGTGGGAGAGAGAGGAGAAGGTGGGAGAGAGAGGAGAATGTGGGAGAGAGAGGAGAATGTGGGAGAGAGAGGAGAATGTGGGAGAGAGAGGAGAAGGTGGGAGAGAGAGGAGAAGGTGGGAGAGAGAGGAGAAGGTGCGAGCGAGAAGGAGAAGTGGAGAGAGGGAGAATGTGGGAGAGAGAGGAGAAGGTGGGAGAGAGAGGAGAAGGGTGGGAGTAGAGAGGAGACGGTGGGAGAGAGAGGATAAGGTGGGAGAGAGAGGATAAGGTGGGAGAGAGAGGAGAAGGAGGGAGAGAGAGGAGAATGTGGGAGAGAGAGGAGAAGTTGGGAGAGAGAGGAGAAGGTGGGAGAGCGATAAAGAGTTGGCAGAGTAGGTCCCACCCACTTATTTTCCATCCTTTTATTTCACCATGCAGGGAGCCACTAAAGAGCCTGTTGGCTAACAGGTCAGAGAGCTGCTGGGGACCGTTTAACACAGTTGTTTAATGTGTGATGAGGTAACTGTGTGTGTGATGAGGTAACTGTGTGTGTGATGAGGTAACTGAGTGTGTGTGATGAGGTAACTGTGTGTGTGATGAGGTAACTGTGTGTGTGATGAGGTGAATGGGTTTATTTTTCTTGTAGCTCTACTATTCTCTCCATTAGCTAACTGAGTTACTGTGATCTGAAGCATTCTTCATTGGGATGATGACGGACACAGTTTTGTGACCGTGAACTCATATTTACGTTTTAGTCATTTAGCACTCACTCTTACTCAGAGCCACATGCATTTTCATACTGGTCCCCTGTGGGAATCGAACCCACAACCCTGGTGTTGCAAGCACCATGCTCGATGGATGTGTAACTGCTGTCGTATGAGCTGACATATCAGTGAGCGGCTGCTTTTGTGTGTCACAAACCACTCCCTTCATTATTATCCCTACTGCGATAGAAGTTCCAAACAGCGCCAGAAAGTGTAGGCTCTATCAATGCTATAAATAATGTCTCTCAAATGTCAAACCATTGATGTTAAGATAATGCATGTTCTCTTGTTAATTTAGATGGGGGGATTTATTCTCATCAGTCTAATTCAAGTGTTTAAACTTGTTTCGCGGCTGCATGAACTTATAATGCAACTGCATGGGATTTGTCTAGTCAGGTGTAGTTTGTTGCATCCAATGACAGTGTCCGAGATAAGGTAATGCCACTTGTGGATTTGACAGCTCTAACACAGTTCAACCTCCGACACTGGCAAAACAACAGTACGCGGATGTCAATCGGATTGAATCTAGTCCCTAATTGAAAACTTCTACATAAATCTGATATCTATGGATCTGTTGGAGTGGATCTGTCTCCAGACAATACCCACAGAGCATTAAAGCTTCCTACTATATCTCCAGATTCACTCACTCAGACACTGATGAATTTGAACATATTTTTTTCCTTGCATAGGTTATTAGTCCACAAGATCCAAGATAAATATATTAAATATGTTACAGAATATATTAATTTGTCCAAATCAATAGGTGTTTGATGCACATTGTACACATTTTCTGTTTCCTTACTGGAACTTAAAACTTTATTCAGTTATAGACCAAAAATGGGTACAAGACTAACAACGTGAGGAAGTCTTCTCATCCCTTTCTAATTTGACTGCAACTTTCTTTTTGGTTACTCTCATCCTGTCAGAAGGAGCTAGACAATTATGTTTCTGAAGCTCTTCACTTCTCTTCTCCTCTCTTCACAAGCTCTCAATACAGTGTCATTGTCACGATCGTCGTAATAACTGGACCAAAGCGCAGCGTGATCTCGGTTCCACATCTTTTTATTTGTGAAACGCACTAAAAAAGAAAAAAGGCAAACGATACGTGCCACTAATGCAGTGCTCACAGGCAACTACACATAAACAAGATCCCATAAAACACTGCCTAAAATGGCTGCCTAAATATGATCCCCAATCAGAGACAACGATAAACAGCTGCCTCTGATTGGGAACCATGCCAGGCCAACATAGAACTAAACAACCTAGATAGGAACATCCCCCCTAGTCACACCCCGACCAAACCAAAATAGAGAATAAAAAAGGCTCTCTATGGTCAGGACGTGACAGTCATTCAGAGATTCTCTGCCACCCACACAACACGGGGCAAATCGAGAAAGCCAGCCAGCCAGCCTGTACATCAACATTTCAATTACACAGTAAGTTGATAACAACGATTTGATCTGTAAAAATGATCCTGAAGATTCAACCCTGAGGAGATCTTCATGCTCTATTGACCTCAGTGAGAAGAAGAATCATAAATTAAGTCACAGGCCTTTACCGGCTAGTGGGGGAAATGGAGCTGCTACAGGCTATATATCAGCATCATTTTCAAAAAGTGATTTGGCCTTTACACGTTTTGAAAATTATGCTGATATATAGGCTGTAGCAGCCCTATTTCTCCCACCAGCCGGTAAAGGCCTGTGACTTACCTTCTGCTTATTCACTAAAACTGGTATGGCAGAAGCAAACTTTTGAGAACAGACATAATGATAACACTACGCTGTCATTGTAGTTATTTATCTATTAAGATACCTAAATATGAGCTCTTGCATAGCATGACATGAATGCACTATAGAAATGTTATGGATCCATTTCATTAACCTTTAATAATGTGGTTAGGACCTGTTATAACACGTTCATGAAATTCTTATAGGTGTGAGAGAGAATAAAGTAGACGGCACACGTCAAACGTTTGATTTATTACCCTATGTCCGGATGACGTGTGCATGCCCAAATTTGGGCATCCGGTCAGGACATCCTGGTGGGAAGTTATCACGTGGTTATGCCCATATATGGGCATCCTGTTCCTGTTCTCAAGCCTTAGAGTGAGTGTGAATTTATGTATATAATGCACCTATTCATTTGAAGTTGTCATGATGATTGATGTCTAGGGACCTCTTTGAACTGGGGGGGGATGTGTTTGAACATTTCAAAGAGTATGGCCCCACCCCCTGTTTTATTGACCTACGGGCTGTTGTCTATGAAACAGGAATGTCCTGGGTTATTGGGGTTGGCAGATGCATTATAAATGAAGCCCAGAACAAGACATGCGGCCCCAGAACACTAAATAAGATTTTAAAAATTAACATGGATTTTGTGATCAGTGGCAAAGCAGTGATGACTGTAACAACGGAGGCAGGACCGCGGCTGAAACATAGAGAAAGGGCCAAGTATAAAGCCACAATATACGATGCGCCAAAAAAGCGGTTTCTAAGTGTGTATAGAACCCAAATACCGCCCGCAACTGCGCTGAAAGATCAAGTGCTGATGTCTAATGGACAGCAATGGGGGTATCAGTTTGATTACCTGGCCTGTAGAGTGAACCTCTATATGGTAGCCGAAGGAGAAGAATATACAGACCAGACTTTAGGAGTGGACTACGGGCTTGAAGACTGGACGGTTTTTCGCAAGGTTGTGTGTCCCAAACTGAGACTTATCACCAAGGGGTATAGCTTGTTCACGGACTACGAGACCCGTTGGGAAGGTGCCCCTGACTCCTCAGGAAGAATATTTCACAGGGTGAAAATACAAAGAAAGAATGGACTTCCATGTGGCTACGTGGAGTTCTATATCAGCAACGAGGAAACCCGCAACCAAAACATTCGTGATGGTGGCCTGACTGGGGATTTTAGGTTGCACATGCTTATTCCTTTTAAAAGTTGGGATCTATTGGAATTGAAAATGTTAGAGTTGTTGGACGCTCTTTTTGTACAGAGCCAACAGCGGCAGAGCATTGTTCATGTAAGGAAGTGCATAATATATACGAATCCTGAGGATTATGATTCAAAGGAGCCCCAAGAAGGGTCATCCTCAGAAGGGTCAGCCCCCCGAAGAAAACTAAGTACCCGGCTGCGTTAACCACGCCCTGATACCCAAAGGACTGGTTCAACAATAAAAGGAGTGCCCTTAAAGCCTCCAGTTCTTCATTTCAGCATATATCATGGATATTCATACAACATACCAGGACTCCGATACGACATGGGGGCCAGACACTAAAGACTCTATGCCTCGCAGCCCAACATTCTACTCCCCCCTGGCAAGACCCACGACACCCCCTACATGTACACAGCCTGAGGATGTGTTTGATGGGGTGGTAAGTACTATTTTTGTGGACACCATCAAGGCCTCTGTAGCCACACTTTTAGACGTGGTGATTGGAGAGTATATAAGAGAAAAATGCATCGGTTGTGAGATCAATCACCCCAGCCAGAGCCGTCATCCGTGCCTATACGATCCCCCAAGATACTCCTTCTTCAACCATTTTGAGGAGCTGGTGAAAAGACTGTGGTCCTGCAGGTTTATACCATCGCAGGTCAGAGCCCTGGAGTCTATGGGTCTTGTGCCGTCTATTCACAGAGTTTACGGGGTAACCGAGGCTTTCCTACATGAACTGAAGGAGGCAATCTACATCCACGAGAAACTCAAAGAAATCCAACACACCCTGGTGGACGACAATAAATACCGGGAAGCTGTGGTGGCTGATGTGATGACTTTCTGTCTCAATAAACCCCAAGAGACCGAGTGACATTTTGTTATTTAGATGTAAAGCAATGGGCAACTATATGTATACGATGTTAGAGAGAATAAATACATGTTTTCTTTTGAGAGAACTTACAAATGTTATGCATCAAATTATTGAAAATAAAGTGAGCAATGTATTGTTCTACACAACACACAATGCCTGGTCTTGGCAATAGGGGGTGCTATTTGCACTCTGTAATAATTTCGTTCCCAAATTAAACTGCCTCGTACTCAATTCTTGCTCGTACAATATGCATATTATTATTACTATTGGATAGAAAACACTCTCTAGTTTCTAAAACCGTTTGAATTATTTCTCTGAGTGAAACAGAACTCATTCTGCAGCTCACTTCCTGTCAAGAAGTGAGATTTCTGAAATTGAGGTCTCTGTTCCAGGGTCGGTTTATAAATTCCCTTATAAGCTATTGTGCTACATGCACTGCATACGCCTTCCCCTAGATGTCAGTAAGCGGTGAGACTTTGAATGGAGCGGATAGCACCATCTGGGGGAGTATAAAACCTCTTGGAACGGAAGTACCGACCTTTTCGACGAGGCGCCTGACGCAGGAGGGAAACCGGCATGGCGTCTTCAAAAGCTTTCGGTTTAGCAGTTCTTTATCTCCGGCTCTGATTTAATTTGTTTTTTGTCTTAAAAACTTCATAAGGTAGTTAATTTAAACCGACTTATAGCAGTTTATAGCAGTTTATTGCGATTTTCCTGGATTTCTTTGTGATGCGCTTTCACGAGTTGGACACCTCTCCAGTGGGTGGCTAACGTTAGCGGCTATTTCGACAGGACAAGAGGACATCTTTCAACCCAAAGACGATTGTTCTGGAGAAAGGACACCTTGCCCAAGATTCTGATGGAAGCTCAGCTAATAGTAAGCAGTCTTTATGCTGTTAATTCGTACTTATGTTGACAAATGTCAAAATAATAATTCCGCCATGAATTATGGTGTGGTCTCGCTTTAGCGCACGCTGTATTGCGCAGTAACGTTAATTTTAAAAATCTAACACAGCGATTGCATTAAGAACTAATTTATCTTTCATTTGCTGTCCAACTTGTATTTTTTAGTCAAGTTTATGAATAGTTTTCAATTAGAATAGGTGCCTCTCCAAGATGGCGCCGGATAGATTGCTTGAAGTTTTGGCCACTAATCACATTGTATAACCACGATTTGTGCCGCTAAATATGCACATTTCGAACAAACTCTATATGCATTGTGTAATATGATGTTATAGGACTGTCATCTGAAGAATTCTGAGAAGGTTAGTGAAAAAATTAATATATTTTGGTGGTTTATACGTTATCGCTATGTTTGGCTTGAATCAATGCTGTTGTGATGTTTGCTATTGTGGTAAGCTAATATAACGCTATATTGTGTTTTAGCTGTAAAACACTTAGAAAATCTGAAATATTGTCTGGATTCACAAGATCTGTGTCTTTCAATTGCTGAACGCTGTGTATTTTTAAGAAATGTTTTATGATGAGTAATCAGGTAACACACGTTGCTCTCTGTAGTTATTCTAGTCGCTTTGGTGAGAGTTGTGATGGTGGCTGCAATGGTAAACTATGATTTATACCTGAAATATGCACATTTTTCTAACAAAACATATGCTATACAATAAATATGTTATCAGTCTGTCATCTGATGAAGTTGTTTCTTGGTTAGTGGCTATTTATATCTTTATTTGGTCGAATTTGTGATAGCTACTGATGGAGTAAAAAACTGGTGGAGTAAAAAAACTGGTGTCTTTTGCTAACGTGGTTAGCTAATAGATTTACATATTGTGTCTTCCCTGTAAAACATTTAAAAAATCAGAAATGATGGCTGGATTCACAAGATGTGTATCTTTCATCTGGTGTCTTGGACTTGTGATTTAATGATATTTAGATATCTAGTATTTACTTGTGACGCTATGCTAGGCTATGCTAGTCAGCTTTTTTACTGATGGGGGTGCTCCCGGATCCGGGTTTGGGAGGAATTAGAGGTTAATGTAGAGCATGTGTTGAAAATGGAACAAATCATGAATCATGTACGACATACGGGCAAAAGTCTACAATGGACACAACTGGTATCCCGTCTTGTGGATGATTCTGAAGAACTAGAAACAACTTTGTCTAAGATTTTACTTTATTTGTTTGAAACACCATTTAATTGTAACGTGTATCATATTTGTTGTTTATATGCTTATATATCGGACGTGTGTGTTTTAAAAATTCAGCGACACAAGCCTGTAAATCTTAACCAAATATACAGGGTGTTGCATGCTGTGATTTTTTGAGAAAACGGGGACATGTATCCTGCAACAAATCCTGAATTGTCTGTATACGTAATACTTGATGTATGCATAAAATAAAAATTCAAAATGAAAATGAAATGTTGTCGTTATTTGAAGTGGCTCATTAACGTTTCTACTCAGCCCTTGTCCCAATTTCAGGTGGATCTATGTGACATGCAGGCCCTTGCAGATAAAAATGATGGAAATCGCTACATGCTGACGGTTATAGATATTTTCTCTAAAACAGCATTTGTAAGGGGTTAAAACCTGTTAAGGCTGCAAGCCCGACACCGGTACACCTATGACAACATCCAGCTCAAGTGCAGGGCGGCAAATTCAAAATCTATTTTTTTTTAATATTTAACTTTCACACATTAACAAGTCCAATACAGCATTTGAAAGATAAACATCTTGTCAATCCAGCCAACATGTCCGATTTTTTAAATGTTTTACAGAGAAAACACCACATATATTTATGTTAGCTCACCACCAAATAAAAAAGAGGACAGACATTTTTCACAGCACAAGTAGGATGCAAGTAGCATGCACAAGCCAACCTAACTAACCTAGAACCAACCTAAATAACCTAGAAAAAACTACCTCAGATGACAGTCCTATAACATGTTACACAATAAATCTATGTTTGTTCAAAAAATTTGCATATTTTAGCTATAAATCAGTTTTCATTACTGCTACCATCATAGCTACAGTCAGAAATCGCACGGGAGTAGCCAGAGAAAATACAGACACCAACGTCAACTACTCTAATTACACATCATAAAACATTTCAGACAAATATATGGTGGATAGCAAATGAAAGACAAAGATTTGTGAATACAGACAATATTTCAGATTCTTTAAATGTTTTACAGCGAAAACACCACATATATTCATGTTAGCTCACCACCAAATACAAAAAGAGAGACAGACATTTTTCACAGCACCGGTAG
This sequence comes from Salvelinus sp. IW2-2015, assembly GCF_002910315.2. Classification (NCBI taxonomy): domain Eukaryota; kingdom Metazoa; phylum Chordata; class Actinopteri; order Salmoniformes; family Salmonidae; genus Salvelinus; species Salvelinus sp. IW2-2015. The sequence goes on along the minus strand of NW_019942656.1, from coordinate 90,165 downwards.
CATGCAGCTAGCATGCAGCTAGCATGCAAAGCCAACCTAACTAACCTAGAACTAACCTAAATAACCTAGAAAAAACTACCTCAGATGACAGTCCTATAACATGTTACACAATAAATCTATGTTTTGTTCGAAAAATGTGCATATTTCAGCTATAAATCAGTTTTACATTACTGCTACCATCATAGCTACCATTATAGCTACAGTCAGAAATAGCACGGGAGTAGCCAGAGTAAATACAGACACAAACGTCAACTACTAATTACTCATCATAAAACATTTCAGAAAAATATATGGTGGATAGCTAATGAAAGTGAATACAGCTAGTGAATACAGACAATATTTCCGATTCTTTAAGTGTTTTACAGCGAAACACAATATATCGTCATATTAGCTTACTACAATAGCAAACATAGCAACAGCATTGACTCAAGGCAAACGGTAGCATAGCACAGTTCGACAGATATATATGAAATAGCATCCCAAATTGGGTCCTTATCTTTGTTGATCTTCATTCAGAATGTTGTACAATGGGTCTTTTGTTCAGAACCAGCTTTGTTTCGATCCAAAACGAACTATTTCCCTCTTGAATTAGCAAACACACTGGCCTTCCTGTGCTAACCTCTCCATCTTAAAAAAAATTCTTCCTACGCATCACGTATAAAATCCCGAATAAATTTAATAAATATAATTAAACTATATTTAAAAAACATACTTTAGGATGATATTGTGACATGTATCAAAAAAAATCGAAGCCAGATGTCTATTTCATCGAGAACGACCGTTTTCCAGGTGGAGAGTCCTGGGCCGAGTTCGCGCCTCAGGAAAAATAAATTATGGCGTCGTCTCATTCAAAGAGGGTGTATGCATTCTCTGAAAGAGATATTCAACTCCTTTCTGTTCTCACTTCCGCATGAGACCCAGAGGAAGGTGTATGACGTGTTTCTACAGTCCTAAGTGACATGACCTTATATAGACAAGCTTTTGAAGAGCGACTTAGCTTTTGGAAATCTCACTTCCGGATAGGAAATGAGCTGTAAAAAGGGTTCTGTTTCACTTAGAGACATAATTCAAACGTTTTTAGAAACTAGAGAGTGTTTTCTATTCAATATTAATAATAATATGCATATTGTACGAGCAAGAATTGAGAACGAGGCCGTTTGAAATGGCCACCTCTTTCCAGGGTACTCAAGGCTCCGCTTACAGCCATAAGAAGTTAAAAAAACAAGAGCGGGGCAGAGGTGACCCGGGCCTTTGACTCTATCTTGAAGGAAGGAGGAGCCCCCAAGAAAGTGCAGACTGATGGCGGAAAATTATTTTTTATTTTTTAACAATACTTTTCAGAAACTCATGAAGAAGCACAATATAGTAAATTTTGCTACAGGCTCGGATTTGAAAGCTTCATTTGTTGAATGCTTTAACAGAACTCTGAAGGAGCGGATGTGGCGATATTTTACAGCTCACAATACGCACAGATATATCGATATAGTTCAAGATTTAGTAAAGGGGTACAGCAACAGCTACCATAAGAGTATACGTATGAAGCCCTCCGAGGTCTCTTCTGAAAACTCTTTTCAAGTCTTTAAAAATCTGTATGGTTTGTTCCCCCTTCGCCGTAAGAAAAATATTATTTTTTAAATTCATAGAGGGGGACTTGGTGCGTATATCCAAGTTGAGGGGTGTTTTTGACAAAAAAATATGAGCAAGGTTACAGTGATGAGTTGTTCACCGTTACCGAATGTCTGCCGCGCATACCTCTAGTCTACAAGTTAAAAGATTATGACGGGGAGCTTATAGAGGGYTCTTTTTATGAGAAGGAATTACAGAAGGTACAGTTGGGTAAAGACAAAGTCTTTCACGTGGAGGAGATTCTAGATCAAAAGAGAGAAAAGGGTAAAAAATGGGTGCTGGTCCGCTGGAAAAACTGGCCCCAAAAGTTTAACAGTTGGGTATTAGAGCACGACGTGGTGGAGGCATCGGGGGTTAACTTAAACCCTCAGGCATGATGAATACCCCATCATTCACGTGTACACAGGAGTGCATCACGCAACACAGCGACTTCTACCTGACTCTCCCCAGTAATGCGTCTGCACATATATATCGTAATAATCAGAGTTCGAATTATACAACCAATTTTCCAAAGCCTATAGAGTTATCAGAGGCCTGGGAAGTAGGTCTCAGCGAGATTACATACCCCCATAGTTGGTATAATATCAAAGATAAGGACCGTGATTTATATTGCAAAAGGATATCGGAACCTGCAAAACGTATTAAGCTTAAAAAAGGGTTCTATAGAACCGTCGACAGGATCGTCTCAGAGTTGAATGAACTCCTAACCTTGAACAATATGGAAATACTCCTGATCTACAACCCTATACATAAACGTGTACAAATCTCAGGGGATGCTGACGGGGGTATAAAGACCAGCGGTAATTTAGCCTACATGTTGGGGATGGGTCCCAATAAATGGACGTATGTGAAAGATAAATTATTCCCATTCCCTGCGGATATACATGCAGGATTTTACAACATATTTGTGTATACCGACATCATATCCTATCAAAGGGTCGGAGACAGCTGTGTGCCCCTCCTGAGAACAGTTCATATAGAGAGAAAGGACGGGGACATAGTCACTGTCACCTACGACAAGCCACATTACGTACCTGTAAGCAAGAAATATATTGAAAACATTCTTGTTGAGCTTAAAACGGATCAGAAAGAAAACATCGAATTTACTTATGGTAAAACGATTGTAAAACTCCACTTTAGACCCACCAAAACCTCTCTACATATATATTATTAGTATTATATATTTTATAAACATAATACAAATAAATTAAAAAGGGTCATGGACCACCAACATCTCGACCCTAACCGCTATGTCTCATACTATGTTGCTCAAGTGGGTAACGGGTTACCCGGCTATTATGGATCCCCGACCATGTACGGTTCGGGGATAGGCGGTATATTTCGTAACCTCTTTAGGATGGTTTTACCGTTTATGAAGAGAGGCCTCAGCATAGCCAAACCACATTTAAAATCAGCAGCTAAAAATATAGTAAGTGAGGTTGTAGCCAATGCTATGACCCGAAGGGCGTCACCAGATGCCGAGCATCAAGAAGGCTCGGGGCTTATGATGTTGTCTTGAAGACCAAAAAAGAGACTCCGGGTATAAGGCGCAGCCTTGCCCCTATAAAGCGGAGGTTAACAGTTCAAAGAAACTCAGTAAGTCAAAGACGTGGTAAAGTGAGGAGGTATGGACCAAAAACGACAAAAAGAATACTCGGAAGTATTTTCTAAAAGAACAAGCAACATGGCTCTTTTACACCGCATGTCCTCTGAAGCTATAAAGACAGAGCTCAATCTTTTCACGGCCCCCTTAACCCAACGTTCAATAGAGAGGTCCAGTTATGTGGAGATAGCTCCACTCTCTGCCATTACTGACAACGGTCCTATAGAATCTTTCATACCAGGCCACGGTGACAACTATCTGGACCTCAACAACACCTTGGTGCATTTGCGTCTAAAAGTGACCAAAAGAGATGGTACTAATATTGCAGGCAATGCCAAAGTGAGTCTCATTAATTACCCAGTGGCCACCATCTTCTTATAGGGCCATCCTGGAATGTTTACTCAACTACTCCGAAGACACTCTCAAGACACAATTCAGCGCGGGCTGTTTAGCAAGGATACTGCAGGAGTCTCGACAGACCCTTCCACCGGTGCAAACAAAGGACTGGAGGCACGCGCTCGCTACTGTGCCGAATCTCGAGAGTTTCATTTGCTAGGGCCTATACACTCTGACATTTTCTTTCAAGAACGTTTACTCTTAAATTCGGTTGATTTAAGACTAACCAGGGCCAAGGATGAGTTTTGCCTGATGTCTGCCCAGGACGGGGACTTTAGTTTAAAAGTGTTGGGGGCAACGCTTTTTATTTAAAAAAAGTGTCTGTATCTCCGGCAGTTCGTCTGGGTCACTCACAGGCTTTGATGAAAGGAAATGCCCTTTACCCTCTCCAAAAAATTACCATGAAAACCTTTAGCATACCTGTGGGCAGTAGAATCTGCAGTCAAGAAAACCTATTTCTAGGCCCTTTACCTCGATACGTGGTTATAGGTCTGGTTGATCACGCCTCTAATACGGGCAGCTTAGATTAAAAAAACGTACATTTTCAACACTTCGATGCAGAGTATGTAGCTCTCTGTCAGGACGGACGTCAGGTCCCTGCTAAGGCTTTCCAACCGCAATTTAATAACAACATATCTGTGCGAGAATTTTACAATCTATTCATGGCTACAGGGAGGCATCTAAAAGATCTCTCTTTACCTATTGACAGAAACGATTTTGCACAGGGTTACACATTGTATGCTTTCAATTTATCACCTGATGATGTCACCTCAGGAAATCTGTTTGTGGTGTCCCAAGGTAACCTCAGGCTGGAAATGCGTTTCCATACACCTTTAGCCTGTACAGTTAGCATGATTGTTTATGCATGCTCTGATTCATACTTGGAAGTGAATGCCCGAAGACAGGTCTTAGTGGATTATTATTAAGGATCGTTGAGCAAAGACATGAATACCCAAGAGTTGGAAGGGCTCATGAGCCGATTGATTGGAAAAACAATTTTGTGGAGTGTTGGCTTGTGATGAATTACCTATTGAGAAATGGCCGGAGCAGCCTGCCATGTTTATTGTCAATACCCATCCTAAACACATGCCGGGTGAACATTGGCTCGCTATGACATTAGAAGAGGAAGGAGGAAGAAAAATCTCAACTTTTTTTGATTCCTACGGCTTTCCCCCCGCAACTGTGGGCTGCCGTGGTACTTTTAAGCAAGTCAAGCATA
>NW_019942656.1:50959-84361 GCF_002910315.2 Salvelinus sp. IW2-2015 | reverse complement strand
TGTGAACCCCTGACAACAGCGCCCTGAAGGATAAACTCTCCTTTGTCATTCCAAGTAGCGGTCCCCTTTGAGTCTTTTATCTTGTTCATAATGTATCTAACATTTTTCCTGTTACGTGCCGGAACATGTGTCAACATGTCCTGCATAACTTTATCTTCAACAGGCATTTGATCTTCAGCCGGTAAGATCGCAGGTACAGGCCTTACAGGGGCTTGGCTCTCGCTAGGCTCGTCATCTTTTAAAGGGTCCGGTAGGGAAAGCGTTAAATGGTTGGTCTCTCTCTCCCCTTGTTTTACCAAGGCCAAATACCTTTGCAATAGGTTTGTGTATTTTTGGACCTTATCATTGTTATGCTGATGAATGAGGACCCAAAAGCGACGTAATAGTAACAGAGTCTTTATTCCAGTATTAAACAAATAATGTTTCTCCTGGATATAATCAATGGTAATCCAAAACAGGAAACTGAAATCCTCTCGTCAATAGAGAGGAACGCCTGGAGACGCGACCACAGACTGCAGGTCGCTTCGGGAAGGCACTGGCCGTAGCTGACATAGACACCTGCTCACACGCAGCATCTGAAGAAGGCAAAGAACACGACAGGGCGAAACAAGGACACAGGAACAGCAAACATCAAACAAGAATCCGACAAGGACAGGAGCGGAAAACAGAGGGAGAAATAGGGACTCTAATCAGAGGGCAAAATAGGGGACAGGTGTGAAAGAGTAAATGAGGTCGTAGGGAGAATGAGAAACAGCTGGGAGCAGGAACGGAACGATAGAGAGAGAGAAAGAGAAAGAACCTAATAAGACCAGCAGAGGGAAGCACAGGGACAAGACATGATCAAAGACAAAACATGACAATCATAGGGGTTCAATCGTTTTCGGTTCAAAATATCCTTCATGGCCGTATCCAAATCATTTCCCGCTGTTTGTCTGATATTTTCAGGACCCTGAATTTGTTTTTTAAGTCTATCCAACTCTTGTTGTGGCACCAAATACATTTTATTGGCCATCACACTCGGTGTTCAACCCCCACGTCTGGCAGCAATAAGACTGGTGATGAAGGGCACGGCTATACTTAGTAAAGGTAGAAGAAAACCCCCAGACTGTTGTATGCTATGTATTTTCTTTTGAATACTGTCCCTTTTATTGGCAAAGAGTTTGATCGCGGTCTTTTGTCTCTTTATTTTTTTTCAATTGGGTCAGGGTGAGTGAAATGTATCCTTTGAGAAGATTCAAAGCAATCTCACATAGGGATAATATGAGATCTGAAGAACAGTGACCCAAGATGGCCTTCCGTTCTTTAGCGGTAGCCCCAACTAGGCTTCTCAAGAGGGGCAGGTTTCTTTTTAAATGCAGAGACATAGCTGTTACTTTTTAGGAATGTACGCAGCCGGCCACTCCCATGGGAACAGACCGGTTCGTAGCCTCAGGTGTTCTGGAGTATTTGCTTTTAAATCCACGATTAAATAAGAAAATGGCGCTTTGGTAGCATCCTCATAGCTCTCCATAAAGTAGGATTTCCTTCCCAGGTGCATCTGCTGAGCTAAAGTGTTAATTTGTAGTTTGTCTCTAGGATTTTTGAACATAACCATGTAATTGGCGTTCAAACTAATGGTATGGCTATTTTTACCACAGACACATTCTGCACCAAGTAAAGCACGGACAGGTTTCTATGATGAGTATATTGGGTCAAAGCTCGTGCAATTTCGGGATGTTCGCTACCTGCAAATAGCATATCGTCCAAATCCAGCAGATTGTTTTTATGAGGAGGGAGAAGTTCATCATCAGACAGGGATTCAGGTATTCCTTCAACAAACTTGATTTTTATTTTCTTCAACAATTCATCATACAGAGGTTGATAACACGAATAACACCACACAATATTATCCGGCTTTTGAGATAACACATTTTCAGAATTCTCTAAATCACTTTTTACAAAACAAGTTTTACCACTATTTGATGGGCTTGCGATTAAGGCCAAAAATTGTAGTTGCAACCGGGGGTCAAAACCTTCTACAGCAGTCATTATATCTTAAGCTTTAAGACACACTGGGGCTTGTAGCATAAGTCAGTAGCCAAAGGGCAATGTGGTCCCGTCAGGCAATAGCAGTCTCTTGTCATAGACTACCCTGAATCTTTTAGTAAATGGGGCATTCCTTAGATGGAAGCCCTTTTTATCCCTAACAATTTTTTTGTAGGAGCTCAAAATCTCCAAGTCACTTTTTCGGTCGTTTATGAACCCCTCGACCAAGCGTGTGATTGATTCCAAGTTTACACGCGGGGCATTTTCATAGTTTTGAGTCACGCCTTTGGCTTTCAACACCACGTGATTGTCTTTAGTCCTAAAAGCATAGCTTTTGGGACCACAGGAGGACCATTCTGTGATATGGTCACCCTCTTCGAGTTCACTCGTTAAACCACCCAGATAGTTGCTAAGTGGGGGGTTCCAATCACCCTGTTTGCTTACATAGACCACAGAGTCTGTGTCGTGGTAAAGAACCCGCCTCTGAAGCTGTTCCATGAGGGTGTACATTTCAAGTCGGCCATAGGCCGTGGTAAATGCTGCAAGAAACACATTTACATTACCCGGGGGTAGAACCCACTTCTTGTTACGCCTCCATTGCACCAGGGCAATGTCTTGACTCAAGAATGAAAAATGTGAAATTTCGTATTGGTCCGAAAAAACAAATTCCAAAAATTCTTTGGGGTCTTTAATGATCGACGTTGTTAGCATATTGCACCTCTGCGATAATTTGCCCCAAAGTGAGTTCAAGTACAATTTCGACATTTCTTTTGGTTTTGTTGACCTCTATTCTGTCAGGGTCAAGAAGTATGCCTTCTCTGTCATGATAGTCTTGAATGTACTTGTCTTTGCTCTCTTGATCTGTGACCGATGCAGGATAGCCTGAAGCCATTTYCTTGCATCTCAAYAAGGTCTTGATGTASTCTTTAAAAAGAGTGTCTGATTTCCWGGAAAAGTTCCACACTTCAAAGATMTTGGCCACACGATACCCCATCTCTAGAGCCTTAGAGAATTCAACTGTGACKCATACARCTGTCAMGGCTCTTTCTTGATCTGAGTGATKACAAGGGTTTTCCTGGTTGTTGTTTTCACMGCAGGTGCGACAAAGGGGAAAGAAAAGTTTTCCTTGAGGTCCCTTGTAAGGCAACACTGGTATAAACAAACCCCTAGGAGGGTAGACAGTTGCTTTAATCAGACCAAAATAGTTTTGGGGTAAGTCAAAGTCACGGTGAATCATTTCCGGATGCCCCAGCGGATAGCATGAGGAACTCATTACATGAGGATAAAGGGATGTAAAATCTACATATCCTATTGTCTCGTCGGGTTGCTCTACATACCACAATGTCAAAGCATTGGTTCGGCCTCCATACAAGGCCTGTCGTGGTTCCAGGGTTTCTGGTGTATCATAGCTGGAAAGGAAGGCTCGAACATGAGGATCAGACTTTTTGAGGGCGGTCCATTCATGCTCCCACATCACCTCCACTTTTAACCCGTAAGTAGCCTGTAAAGAATCCAATTTGTCTTGAAACTCTTGGTACATTTCCCCAAAAGTATTTTGGAATAGGACACACATGGCCTGGGGCACAAAGCAAGATTTACAACCGTGGAAGAAACAACTGCTGTACTCATACAAGGTCTCAACCCCGTCAATCTGTGTGTATTCATCTACATGGTAAGAGCCAAACGCCTTCTCCCCCCGATTCAAAGCATGTTGAATAAAAATGTCTTTATCTTTTTAGGGATAGGGGGCAGCATTTTCACTTTTGGATGAATTGCGTGCCCATAGTGAACTGCCTCCTACTCTGTCCCAGATGCTAATATATACATATTATTATTACTATTGGATAGAAAACACTCTGAAGTTTCTAAAACTGTTTGAATTATGTCTGTGAGTATAACATAACTCATATGGCAGGCAAACTTCCAAACAGGAAGTGGAAATTCTGGGGCTGGTTGATGTTAACATAAAAATATGTTAGATAAAAAAATGTCAAATACATTTCAGGTATAATACTATATATTAACAATACATAATTCAATTACCTCGGCTTTTTTGACGAGGGCTGTTCTGACGAATCGCGGAAACCGGGGGGGCTTGACTTTTTCCATCAAGCATTCCAGATTCTGCTGGGCATGTCTCGTTGGAGCCTGAAAAAACATTATTTGTCCTTGTTTTAACATATTCAAGCCTAAAAATMTATAAATAATTAAATATGTATAACTAATAATATATATATATAATGGCTTCATACCGTGTCCATGGAGCTCTGTCTCGTGAAGCCCTGCCCAGTAGTACTTTTCGGGAGGGGATGATTCTGAGCAATGTACTAGAGCCCTTGTTGTGCGTTCAGGAATATGGAGCGAGCGGGTGGAGGTTCCCGGGGGAGTTGACGGGACGTTTAAATCCTCTGATCTCGTTGCGTTTGAAAAAACGTTCGTACAGAACGGGAGAATTGCATCTGTGTCATCTGATGTGTCATCTGCTCCGCCAAAGCCGTTCAGGGTCCATAAGGAGCCCGTTATCCTTCTTGGCTGTATGTCAGCTGTAAACACAAAACATAGCTTTTAATAGGGTGCATACTTTTTGTTTGTTTTGAATGTATAAATATTCTTGTGTATGTGATTATTGGACTTGGCTGCATGCGATTTGCTCCTGAGAATCCCCGTCTAACGCTGTCTGTTCCAGATCATTTAACCTTCTGAGCAGCTGCGTAAAGGATGGAGAACCTACAAACGTTAGATAATATTAACATTAGATAATATTAACATTTTATTTATCCTATATACATTTTTTACTTATAAGAAAATGTGCATTGCCCCCCGTTTAAAACACATATAACTCATGTTTAATATTACCATAATATCAATAATATTCAAACAATTCCCCGCCTCCAAATCTTAAAATATATTTTTTCACTAACTCACATACAGAAAGCTCCATTAGGATGGATTCACGGATGATCTTTTAACTGTTCAGTCTGATAACTCTTCTGGACTGTTGGCCTGTGGGGTTTGTAGTTGCGCTAAAGCCGTGCGAACAGAGTGGATAGTATCTGTTTCACTAGACTCGTTCCGAGGTCGTGTCCCTAACGAGAGATATTCTGCAATGAGCTTACAGAGCATGGGGTGATGTTTTTTTCGGGCGCCATCCAGTATGCAAAGAATGGACCTGTAGTTTCCCCAGAATGTTTAGATTACAAAGGTAGTGATTTAAAACAACAGGAGGGGATGTCTAGACCTATTCTATGCTGTATTGCCTTTTGATTTCCTACATCCTCAGGGATATAACACCTTCTGTTTTTTAGGGGAATCCCGTATGAATATGTCCCACGATATACCTTTGTTTTAAACCCTAGGGGCAGTCTCGACATATTGTATTATTTCTGGGGTGTTTACTTTTTAGCCCCCACATCCTCTGGGGTGAGATAAATTCTGATTTGAAATGCTTGTGTGTTAATGAATCAAAATTTTAAGAGACGCACACCCCAATTCTAAAACAGCATCACGCACCTTTTTGGTTTCAAACGACACATGCAGAGACACCCCCCCACCCCTTCGTTTTTGAAACACACACACACACATACACGCCCGCACACGCACACCCACGCAAGCACACGTCTTTTCAGAAATATTTTTTCTCCGGGACAGGCATGATGATAGAGCGAAAAGACAGAGCCCCTTCGTTAAAAGGTGAGATACCTCTTTAAAACCATTTATTTAATTCTAAATATTTAGTACATACAGTTTAAAACATGTTATAATTAATTACACCTTTTTACTATTCCTTTCTTACAGATATAGGGTCTGGTTAGCCCTGACCGGCATCCATATCCAATTCGCAACGCCAAGACAGGCTCTCTTGCACGCTCCATCAAAGCTCCGTAAGTATTCACTCCAGGGATAGATCATCCGTCGGGCATGTAGGTCCTGGGTATGACTCAAGGATAGACGCGGCCAGCGTCGTAATTGTTCACGATTTTGGAAAAGACTGTCCAGCTTATTCATAAGGGTTATGAATATGGGATAATCAATCCATTTAAAGCTAAACACTGGCCTAAAAAAGTTTACATCCTTGCATGCTTCGGAAGATACATATGAACTGACAGACTTTGTTGCATTTGCACAATCAAATTGTTCACATGCTACAATTGTCACTTTGGAGTCAGGGCTATATGCCATTGAAGCGATTCTTAGGGCCTTCAGATCACTGCGTCCGCAGACCAGTTCTTCCATTGCATATCCGGGCAGAGTTGTACCACTCAGGGCCTGTTCAATTTGGCAGAGCGCTAGCCTTATTTTAAGCCATTCTCTCAACCGCAGCGCAGGAGTTTTGCATGATAAAGGGGTTTGGGGCCACTGTCTGTGAATATCTTAACCGTAGAATCCTCTGGTTGGAATATGTAAGACATATGTCCCTCACTCGTACCCAAAACTCCTTTAAAACATTCTGGTGCCTCACACAGAACTTCCTCGAGGCCTTTGTCATTGGCTTCATGACCAGAGACGCATAGCACCCCGAGAATTGGCCTAATAGACATAATTTTCTGTTTAATGTTCAGGGTTTTATTTTTTAAATCTTGTTTAGTGTTCTGGGGCCGCATGTCTTGTTCTGGGCTTTATTTATAATGCTTCTGCCTAACCCCAATACCCCAGGAGTTTCCAGGCTGGGCAGGGCCCTGGAAACTAACCAATGTACTCTCTCCAACACAGTAGACAAACCAAACCACCAAAGGCAACCAATACTGGGCCTATCAAACTCAAACAAACTTACAAAATATGCAAACAAAACACCTACAAAATTTAACATTTACCCCACGTTCTCCCAAACAATACATTCAAGATCCCGGATGAGCCCCCACAACATCAATCATCATGACAACTTCAAAGGAATAGATGCATTATATACATAAATTCACACTCACTCTAAGATGTGAGAACAGGAACAGGATGCCCATATATGGGCATAACCACGTGATAACTTCCCGCCAGGATGTCCTGACCGGATACCCAAATATGGGCATGCACACGTCATCCGGACGTGTGCATGTTCAGAGTGAGAACCAAAATTCATACTATTTAAACAATACTGTAGATTCAGACATCTTTCTGAAATGTGTCAATATAGCTATACAGTGCCTTCAGAAAGTATTCACACCCCTTGAATTTTTCACAATTTTGTTGTGTTACAGGCTGAATTTAAAATAGATCAAATGTAGATGTTGTGTCACTGCCCTACACACGATACCCCATAACGTCAAAGTGGAATTATGTTTAAAAAATATATTACAAATTTGTAAAAAATGAAAAATCTGAAATGCCTTTAGTCAATAAGTTTTCAACCCCTTTGTACTGGCAAGCCTAAATAAGTTCAGGAGTAAACATTTGCTTAACAGGTCTTATAATGCATTGCATGCACTCAATCTGTGTGCAATAATAGTGTTTAACATGATTTTGTTTCATCTCCGTAACCCACACATACATCTGTTAGGTCCCTCAGTTGAGCAGGGAATTTCAAGCACAGATTCAACCACAAAGACTGGGGGGGAGGGGTTACAAATGCTTCGAAAAGAAGCGCACATATTGGTAGATGGTTAAAAATGAAAAAGAAGACGTTGAATATCTTTGACCTTATCTTTGACCATGCTGAAGTTATTAATTCCACTTTGGATGGTGTATCAATACACCCAGTCACTACAAAGATATGGGCATTTTTTCTAACTCAGTTGCCGGAGAGGAAAGAAACCATTCAGGGATTTCACGAGGCAAATGGTGACTTTAAAATTGTTACAGAGTTTGATGGCTGTGACAGGAGAAAACTGAGGATGGATAAACAACATTGTAGTTACTCCATAATACTAACCTAATTGACAGAGTGAAAAGAATTAAGCCTGTACAGAATACAAATATTCCAAGACATACATCCTGTTTACAACAAGACACTAAAGTAAAACTGCAAAAAAAGTGGCAAAGCAATTAACTTTTTGTCCTGAATAAAAAGTGTTATGTTTAGGGCAAATCCAATGCAACACAATACTGAGTACCACTCTACATATTTTCAAGCATAGTGGTGGCTGCATCATGTTATGGGTATGACTGGAATCTTTAAGGACTGGGGATATTTTCAGGATAAAAATATATTGAATGGAGCTAAGCACAGGCAAATCCTAAAGGAAAACCTGGTTCAGTTTGCTATCCACCAGACACTGGGAGATTAATTCACCTTTCAGCAGGAAAATAACCTAAAACACAAGATCAAATCTACTCTGGAGTTGCTTACCAAAAAGACAGTGAATGTTCCTGAGTGGCCGTTTTTACATTATTCTGCTTGGAAATCTATGGTAAGACCTGAAAATGGTTTGAAGAATTTAGAAAAGAATAATGTGCAAATATTGTACAATCTAAGTGTGCTAAGCTCTTAGACTTACCCAGAAAGACTCACAGCTGTAATCACTTCTGAAGATGCTTCTACAAAGTTTTGACTCAGAGGTATGAATACTAATGTAAATGAGATATATCTGCATTTCACTTTTTCATTATGGGGCATTTTGTGTAGATGGGTCATTTGAATCCATTTTGAATGCAGGCTGTAACACAACACAATGTGGAATAAGTCAAGGGATATAAATACTTTCTGAAGACACTATTTTCTCAGATGAGAGATTTTGGAAAGCGCCCATCCTGACCTGAAGGTACAGTATTGACCAGGTAGAGAGAAATGAAAGCATCCATCCTGACCTGAAGGTACAGTATTGATCAGGTAGAGAGAAATGAAAGCACCCATTCTGACCTGAAGGTACAGTATTGACCAGGTAGAGAGAAATGAAAGCATCCATTCTGACCCGAAGGTACAGTATTTACCAGGTAGAGAGAAATGAAAGCACCCATTCTGACCTGAGTACAATATTGACCAGGTAGAGAGAAAAATAAATGTAGCTCAGGACGGCAGGTAGCCTAATGGTTAGAGTGTTGGGCCAGTTACCGAAAGGGTGTTGGATTGAATTCCCGAGCCGACCTGGTAAAAATCTGTCTTTCTGAGCAAGGCAGTTAACCCACTGTTCCCCGGGAGCCGATGATGTCGATTAAGGCAGCCCCCCCTCACCTCTCTGATTCAGAGGGGTTGGGTTAAATGTGGAAGACACATTTCAGTTGTACAACTGACTAGGTATCTCCCTTTCCCAATATTTTAGACGTTCAATAGTGATCCATCAGAAGCTCTTTGTGTTTATCAAGTGAAACATCTAACCTAGTATGTGAGAAATGGGTCTTTTTTTACGGATGAATGACTAAATACATGAAAGATAGCAACAGGGCAGTTTCGATTAAGCCCAACGTTCCATCTTCTCGCAACAACCCACTGGGCAAAAACTGGTTTAATCAACGTGGTTTCCACATCATTTCAACTCCCAAATAATCTATGTGATGTTGTTGAATCGACGTGGAAAACTCATCGGATTTTTAAAAGGTCATCAGCGTAAGGGCATGGTGACATATTTAGTTGATTTAGTGTTGAATTTACAATAGTTGACGACTCAACCAAATATAAATCAAAAGGAAATGCTGATTTCATGTCTGTGCCCAGTGGGAAGTGCTTTTTGAGCGATAGAAGGAAATTAAAAGAGATGAGAATGCCTTGAGCAAGATGAGATTCTATAATTCTCTGATATTCTCTTCTCCCTCGTTCTCTGTTTTCTCTCTCTCCAAGATGTCCCTCAGCGGGTGCAATTCCTCGACCGTAATTCATTTCAAATTGCATCTAAATGAGATGTTTATTTTCCAGAGTGGTTATTTCTCTCTGTTGCCTGCTGTTGCACTGTCCCCTAATCCAGTCTATTATTAAAAGGTTGAAAAGACTGCATTAGGATCTGGATTCTTCTGTCTAGCTGGAGAGAGACATTAGATATTGGATTACCCATCTGAGAACTTTAAATGTTTTATTTCTCCTTTCGCTACTTCCTTCCATCTTTCCTTCTTTCCTTCCTTGTTCCTTCCTTCCATCCGTCCTTTCCTTCCTTCCTTCCTTCCTGTTAACCCTGATGGTAACGTCAGGTCCCGTAGATATTACATCAACCCCCTGTGTTGCCATCATTGGAAGACATCCAGAACAGTACTCCACTGTAATCCAGCCAATAACAGCAGACGACCACGTGTTGGGGAACTATCTCTAAAACAAACAAAGCGCAGTTCGTCAGCAACTACTTTCAGAGATATGTCACAATCAGGAAGGTATGTTAGAGTCATGGTCCCCATAAACATAATATGATCAGGAATTGTGAACACAAATCCTACAATCACAGTCAAGTCATCATACTTTTATCAACAATTACAATAATCTTAGAGATTTGGTTGGGGATTTTAGCATAGCATCTGGCTAGATCAGACCAAACCTAATGCATTGCAGGCTATTCCATCTTGCCTGACGACACCAACTGAAGCAACACATCTGCCACGCTGAACCTCAACACTGACGCTCCCCAGGTGTGTGTGCTCAGTCCCCTCCTGTACTCCCTGTTCACCCACGACTGTATGGCCAGGCATGACTCCAACACCATCATTAAGTTTGCAGACAACGCAACAGTGGTAGGCCTGATCACCGACAACGACGAGACAGCCTATAGGGAGGAGGTCAGAGACCTGGCCGGATGGTGCCAGAATAACAACCTATCCCTCAACGTAACCAAGACTAAGGAGATGATTGTGGACTACAGGAAAAGGAGGACCGAGCACGCCCCATTCTCATCGACGGGGCTGTAGTGGAGCAGGTTGAAAGCTTCAAGTTCCTTGGTGTCCACATCAACAACAAACTAGAATGGTCCAAACACACCAAGACAGTCGTGAAGAGTGCACGACAAAGCCTATTCCCCCTCAGGACACTAAAAAGATTTGGCGTGGGTCCTGAGATCCTCAAAAGGTTCTACAGCTGCAACATCGAGAGCATCCTGACTGGTTGCATCACTGCCTGGAACGACAATTGCTCGGCCTCTGACCGCAAGGCACTACAAAGGGTACTGCGTATGGCCCAGTACATCACTGGGGCTAAGCTGCTTGCCTACCAGGTCCTCTACACCAGGCGGTGTCAGAGGAAGGCCCTAAAAATTGTCAAAGACCCCAGCCAACCCAGTCATAGACTGTTCTCTCTATTACCGCATGGCAAGCGGTACCGTAGTGCCAAGTCTAGGACAAAAAGGCTTCTCAACAGTTTTTACCCCCAAGCCATAAAACTCCTGAACAGGTAATCAAATGGCTACCCTGACTATTTGCATTGTGAGCAACCCGCAACCCCTCTTTTTACGCTGCTGCTACTCTCTGTTTATCATATATGCTTAGTCACTATAACTATACATTCATGTACATACTACCTCAATTGGGCCGACCAACCAGTGCTCCCGCACATTGGCTAACAGGTCTATCTGCATTGTGTCCCACCCACCACCCGCCAACCCCTCTTTTACGCTACTGCTACTCTCTGTTCATCATATATGCATAGTCACTTTAACCATATCTATATGTACATACTACCTCAATCAGCCTGACTAACCGGTGTCTGTATGTAGCCTCGCAATTTGTATAGCCTCGCTACTGTATATAGCCTGTCTTTTTACTGTTGTTTTTATTTCTTTACCTACCTATTGTTCACCTAATACCGTTTTTGCACTATTGGTTAGAGCCTGTAAGTAAGCATTTCACTGTAAGGTTGTATTCGGCGCACGTGACAAATAAACTTTTATTTGATTTGAATTCCTCCGCTTCTCTATTGTTCGCAACATACTTCAGTCTGAGACTGCCATCGTTGACATTGTTTGTGGGGATGTCAAAATGAGGGTGTTGTACAAAACAAAGGCATCAGCATTTGAATCATCTCTAAACAGTCAGAGTATCAAAGCCAACGACACATTTTTCAAAACGCCTTTTTACCCACGTGTGTCCTCTGGCCCAACCCATTGGTTTCTGGGACCAATCAGAACGCTTGGAATGTGTGTGCATTCTAGAAATAGTCAGTAAGGTACTCGGATCCAGACTCATTGTGGAGAAGAAACTAACGTCCGTGGGCATAGCATAGTATTTGGGAAACCAGGCAATATTTCATCCCCTGTTCATCAACTATTGTAGATTCTGCCATGGGCTTTTTGTTTCTTGAGCGCATGGTCAGAGGAGCCAAAACATAATTACAAATAATTTGTAGACTGCAAATTGACCGCAAGAACCCCAACCAGACATAACATTTGAATAAAACATCATAATTTCAAACCTTGCCCACATTTGAATACGATCACATATTTCTATTATTACTGAACTTATTCCAGAGGCTGACCCAAAAGAACGCCGGCGGAGAAGAGGTACTCGAGGCGGTCTTCTGGTCTGACTTAGGAAGCATGCACACCACCCACCGCTCCCAAGTATTTTATTCGCTAATGTCCAATCTCTGGATAATACAATTGATGAGCTCAAGGCGAGAGTTGCTTTTCAGAGAGACACCAGGGATTGTAACATTCTCTGCTTGGCTGAAACATGTCTCTCTCGAGATATACTGTCTGACTCTGTAAAGCCAGTTGGGTTTTCAGTACATCGCGCCGACAGGAACAAACATCTCTCCAGGAAGCAGAAGGGTGGAGGTATACGTTGTATGATTAACGACTTATGGTGTAACTGTGATAACATACAGGAACTCAAGTCCTTCTCTTCACCCGACCTAGAAAATCTCACAATCAAATGCCGACCATACTAACTCCCGAGATAATTTTTCATCAATAATAGCCACAGCGGTAAATATCCCCCCCCTCCAAGCGAATACCATGACGGTCCTCAAAGAACTTCACTGTACTTCCTGGAAACCACATATCCTGAGGCTGCATTTATTGTAGCTGGGGATAATAACAAAACAAATTTGAGGAAAAGGCTGACAAAATTCTATCAACATATTGATTGTTGTACTCCCGCTGCTAAAACTCTCAACCATTACTATACTACCTTCCAGAATACATATAAGCTCCGCCCCGCCCTCCATTCGGCAAATCGGACCACGATTCCATCTTGCTCCTCCCCTCCTATAGGCAGAAGCTCAAACAGGAAGCACCCGTGGTGAGGACTATTCAACGCTGGTCTGACCAATCGAAATCCACGCTTCAAGATTGTTTTGATCACGCGGACTGGGATATGTTCAGAGTAGCTTCAGAAAATAATATCGACACATATACCGATACGGTGAATGAGTTTATCAGGAAGTGCATAGGAGATGTTGTACCCGCTGTGACTATTAAAACCTACCCCAACCAGAAACCATGGACAGATGGGAGCATTCGCGCAAAACTGAAAGCGCGAAGCACCGCATTTAACCAGGGCAAAAAAAGACTGGGAATATGGTAGAATACAAACAGTGTAGTTATTCCCTCCTCAAAGGAATCAAGCAGGCTAAATGTCGGAATAGGGATAAAGTTGAGTCCCAGTTCAACGGCTCAGACACGAGATGTTGTTGCAGAGTCTACAGACAATCACTGATTATAAAATGAAACCAGCCACGATGTCTTGCCGATGTCTTGATTCCAGACAAGCTGAACACCTCCTTTGCTCGCTTTGAGGATAATACAGTGCCACTGACACCGCCCGCTATCAAGGACAGTGGACTCTCCTATTTGGCCGACATGAGTAAGACATTTAACTTCTCTGCGCATGATCCCTTTTACGGGATCATTTTCCTTAACAACCGCTGAATTGCAGGGCGCAAAATATTACTAAAAATATTTATAATCATGCAATCACAAGGGAAATATACCAAAACACAGCTTAGCTTGTTGTTAATCCACCTATCGTGTCAGATTTTGAAATTAAGCTTTACAGAGAAAGAAATCCAAGCTTTTGTGAGTGTATCAATCAATGCTAGAACAGCTAGCCCAAAAGTAGCATGGTCATGAAAGTCAGAAAAGCAATAAAATTAATCGCTTACCTTTGATAATCTTTGGATGTTTGCAGTCACGAGACTCCCAGTTACACAATAAATGTTATTTTTGTTCAATAAATATTACTTTTATGACAAAAAAATGCCATTTGGGTTGCGCGTTATGTTCAGAAAACTACAGCCTCGTTCCGGTGCTGAAAGGCAGAAGAAAATTCCCAGACGTATCAGATTCAAAAATATTACAAAAAATATTTAGAATCATGCAATCACAAGTGAAATATACCAAAACACAGCTTAGCATGTTGTTAATCCACCTATCGTGTCAGATTTTGAAAATATGCTTTGCAACGAAAGCAATCTAAGCTTTTGTGAGTGTATCAATCAATGCTAGAACAGTTAGCCTTATATTAGCTTGGTTAGCTTGGTCACGAAAGTCAGAAAAGCAATAAAATGTATCGCTTACCTTTGATAATCTTCGGATGTTTGCACTCTTGAGACTCCCAGTTACACAACAAATGTTATTTTTGTTCGATAAATATTACTTTTATAACAAAAAAACGCCATTTGGGTTGCGCGTTATGTTCAGAAAACCAAAGCCTCGTTCCGTTCGACGAACATTCCAAAAAGTTTCCGGAATGGTCGTAGAAACATGTAAAATGTTTTTTATAATCAATCCTCAGGTTGTTTTTAACAAACATAATCGATAATATTTCAACCGGACCGTAACCTATTCAATAATAGAGAAAAAGAAAATGGAGAGCTCCGATCTCGTGATCTCATTTTTCAAAATAAAAGCCTGAAACTATGTCTAAAGCCTGGTCACATCCTGAGGAAGCCATAGGAAACGTAATATGGTTGATACCCCTTTAAATGGAAGAAAGACAGGCCAGGAAACACATTTTTCTTTTTTATATCACTTCCGGGTTAGATTTTCTCAGGTTTTTGCCTGCAGAATCAGTTTTGTTATACTCACAGACAATAGTTTGACAGTTTTGGAAACTTTGGAGTGTTTTCTATCCTAATCTGTAAATTATATGCATATTCTACGATCTGGACCTGAGAAATAGTCTGTTTACCTTGGGAACGTTATTTAAAAAAATATATATACAAAAATCTGACCCTTAGCGTCAAGAGGTTAAGCGTGTTAACCCTCACAAGGCTGCTGGCCCAGATGGTATCCCTAGCCGCGTCCTCAGAGCATACGCAGACCAGCTGGCTATTGTGTTAACAGATATATTCAATCTCTCCCTATCCCAGTCTGTTGTCCCCACATGCTTCAGATGGCCACCATTGTCCCTGTACCTAAGAAAGCAAAGGTAATTGAACTAAATGACTATCGCCCCATAGCACTCACCTCTGTCATCATGAAGTGCTTTGAGAGACTAGTCAAGAATCATATCACCTCCACCTTACCTGCCACCCTAGACCCATTTCAATATTCTTACAGCCCCAATAGATCCACAGACAATGCAATCGCCACCACACTGCACACTGCCCTGTCCCATCTGGACAAGAGGCATACCTATGTAAGAATGCTGTTCATTGACTATAGCTCAGCATTCAACACCATAGTACCCTCCAAGCTCATCATCAAGAAACAATACCTCCTCTTCGCTGATCCTCAACAGTCACAAGGGTACACCCACAAGGGTGCGTGCTCAGCCCCCTCCTGTACTCCCTGTTCACCCAAGACTGCGTGGCCAAGCATGCCTCCAACTCAATCATCAAGTTTGCAGATGACACAACAGTAGTAGGCTTGATTACCAACAGCGATGAGACAGCATACAGGGAGGAGGTGAGGGCTCTGGGAGTGTGGTGCCAGGAAAATAACCTCTCACTCAACGTCATCAAAACTAGTTTATCTAGCGTGTCCTGTGTTACATATAATCGATGCAGTGCGCATTCGCGAAAAAGGACTGTCGTTGCGCCAACGTGTACCTAACCATAAACATCAATGCCTTTCTTAAAATCAATACACAGAAGTATATATTTTTTTATCTGCATATTTAGCTAAAAAAAATCTAGGTTAGCAGGCAATATTAACCAGGTGAAATTTTGTCACTTCTCTTGCGTTCATTGCACACAGAGTCAGTGTATATGCAACAGTTTGGGCCGCCTAATTTGCCAGAATTTTACGTAATTATGACATAACATTGAAGGTTGTGCAATGTAACAGGAATATTTAGACTTAAGGATGCCACCCAATAGATAAAATACGTAACGTTTCCGTATTTCACTGAAAGAATAAATGTTTTGTTTTCGAGATGATAGTTTCCGGATTCGACCATATTAATGACCTAAGGCTCGTATTTCTGTGTGTTATTATGTTATAATTAAGTCTATGATTTGATAGAGCAGTCTGACTGAGCGATGGTAGGCACCAGCAGGCTCGTAAGCATTCATTCAAACAGCACTTTTATGCGTTTTGCTAGCAGCTCTTCGCAATGCTTCAAGCATTGCGCTGTTTATGACTTCAAGCCTATCAACTCCCGAGATTAGGCTGGTGTAACCGATGTGAAATGGCTAGCTAGTTAGCGGGGTGCGCGCTAATAGCGTTTCAAACGTCACTCGCTCTGAGACTTGGAGTAGTTGTTCCCCTTGCTCTGCATGGATAACGCTGCTTCGAGGGTGGCTGTTGTCGATGTGTTCCTGGTTCGAGCCCAGGTAGCGTCGAGGAGAGGGATGGAAGCTATACTGTTACACTGGCAATACTAAAGTGCCTATAAGAACATCCAATAGTCAAAGGTATATGAAATACAAATCGTATAGAGAGAAATAGTCCTATAATTCCTATAATAACTACAACCTAAAACTTCTTACGAGGGAATATTGAAGACTCATGTTAAAAGGAACCACCAGCTTTCATATGTTCTCATGTTCTGAGCAAGGAACTTAAACGTTAGCTTTCTTACATGGCACATTTTGCACTTCTACTTTCTTCTCCAACACTTAGTTTTTGCATTATTTAAACCAAATTGAACATGTTTCATTATTTATTTGAGGCTAAATAGATTTTTATTGATGTATTATATTAAGTTAAAATAAGTGTTCATTCAGTATTGTTGTAATTGTCATTATTACAAATAAATTAAAAAATTGGCCGATTAATCGGTATCGGCTTTTTTTGGTCCTCCAATGATAGGTATCGGTATCGGCGTTGAAAAATCATAATCGGTCAACCTCTAGTTCGGTTTGTGTGACAAAACAAGCAAGTATAGTGTAGAGAATCATTGTACAACAAGGAAAAGCTAAAGACGTAAAAAACTCAACTTAAGCACGGGAAGCATAGAAATAGCACACATAGAACAGATCTACCGCTTCTTTGACTTGCTTTCAAAGAGAATAACTCACATGTCTCTGTCAATTTGGTCGGGTCACCCAAAAAGTGACAGGTTGCAGCTTTAAAATACTTCACACATTTCAGTCTACCTATGGACAGGAGAGAGTGGGAGGAGATTTAAAAAAAAGAGAGAGATGTCAAGCCTGACAGAGATGGAGAGAGAAAGGCAGACACAAATGAAGAGAGACAGAGAGTATTTCAGGCCATTTGATGTGTGGGCGGTGTGTCTCTCTCTCTGTCACCTCTCCACTCTGTGACCAGTCAGCCGGCAAAGACAATCACATTCCATGTCCCCACAAGCCCTATCCATAATCACCTTGCGTCCCCACAAACCACATGCACGTGTGTGGGAGAGACAAAGAGAGTTACCACGCTAACCACACCTCCATAATGATAACCTATGACCTCTCCTTCTGTCCAGAATAAAATGTGGGTCCACAGTTTCGTTGCAGAACACAGTCCTGTGATAATACAACCACGTACGTAACCATCTATCAAATAGTCCCAATTCCATCTGGGTCGGGGCAACTACGGCAAAAGAATGAACCTGCTGAAAATAATTGTAACAGGGGCAATTATGCTAATCTAAAACGTAACTCCATTATTCGAAAAAATGAATGATTAATGTATCAATGAATATTGGATTGCTCTTGTTATTCTCCAGGATGAGAGCAAGGGGAACATTCATTGGATCTTTCTAAGGACATGAAACAAGCAACAAATGAAGACCTACAGAATCAGGCTGTGCTGCAAATGCTGAGTGGACACAAGTTCACTTTTTTTATGTCCTCTCTTCCTCTCCTCATCTCTCTGATCCAAATGTGAAGTATTGATTTATGATGAAGGCAGGCAGGAGCTTTCTGAGAGGAATTAAGACGTTTCATTAGATTGCAACTACACAGTGAGATACAGGATGAAAGAAATGGAAACTGAAAAATACTTTTGCTTGTCAGGTAGTGAAGACAATAGACCACCAAGCCAAAACAAGTGAGTCATTGTTAAAGGTTCGTGCTCTGGTTGGAATGGCCAATCAGCAAAAAACTGTCCAGCACAATTTATTTTTTCCACATTTGAGAGAAGTGGGAATTGTTCTGAAATGAGATCACATCAATGTAGACTTGGCATTCAAACCATCATCGATATGTCAATTTTTTGTTGACACAGGGATGAGCCTTCAATATGTGTCTTGTGGAAATACTGCCAAATGCTAGTGATTAAAGTAACGAGGTGACATCTAAGCTTTGACAGAGACGAATCGGTCTGTTATTTGGAGAAGAAAGGTTCATATTACCTAGTCAGACACTCGTTGTCCCAGTTTGTTACTGATAAAAGACTGGAGAACGGTGGCCGCTCATCGACCAGCGAACACAACTGCTAATTCCCCCTTCATCTGCAGTGGCTGTCAATATACAGTATACTGATGGGGGGGGGGGGGGGGGAAAAAGGGGGGGGGGGGGGAAGGGGAGGGGGGGGGGGGGGGGGGGGGTTAAAAAAAGAAAAGGGGGAAGGGTGGGGGGGGGGAGGGGGGGGGGGGGGGGGGAGGGGGGGAGGGGGGGGGGGGGGGGGGGTGGGGGGGGGGGGGGGGGGGGGGGGGGGGTTGGGGGGAGGGGGGGGGGGGGGGGGGGGGGGGGTTGGGAGGACAGGTTGAGAGACAGAGAGAGTGGGTTAGAGGACAGGTTGAGAGAGAGAATGTGGGTTAGAGGACAGGTTGACAGACAGAGAGGGTGGGTTAGAGGACAGGTTGAGAGATGAGAGTGGTTTAGAGGACAGGTTGAGAGACAGAGAGAGTGGGTTAGAGGACAGGTTGAGCGAGAGAGAGTGGGTTAGAGGACAGGTTGACAGAAAGAGAGAGTGGGTTAGAGGACAGGTTGACAGAGAGAGAGTGGGTTAGAGGACAGGTTGACAGAGAGAGTGGGTTAGAGGACAGGTTGACAGAGAGAGAGTGGGTTAGAGGACAGGTTGAGAGAGAGAGAGTGGGTTAGAGGACAGGTTGACAGAGAGAGTGCAGATTTAGGGAGAAGGTTAAGAGAAACAGAGAGCAAGTTTTCAACAGCTCAGGCACAGCAAACCCTGCTTACTTTTAGAAGACCAGTGTCATGTTGTATTTCTCTTGTAGTTGTATTTGCCCTTACATGTGTGATAATGTGTGTGATAATGTGTCTATGATAATGTGTGTGTGATAATGTGTCTGTGATAATGGGGGTGTGATAATGGAGGTGTGATAATGTGTATGTGATAATGGATGTGTGATAATGTGTCTGTGATAATGAGTGCGATAATGTGTGTGTGTGATAATATGTCTGGTATAATGGGTGTGTTAATGTGGGTGTGATAATGTGTGTGATAATGTGTCTGTGATAATGGGGGGGGTGATAATGGAGGTGCGATAATGTGTCTGTGATAATGGATGTGTGATAATGGGTCTGTGATAATGGGTGTGATAATGTGTGTGTGATAATATGTCTGGTATAATGGGTGTGTTAATGTGGGTGTGATAATGTGTGTGTGTGATAATGTGTCTGTGATAATGGGGGTGTGATAATGGAGGTGTGATAATGTGTCTGTGATAATGGGGGGGTGATAATGGAGGTGTGATAATGTGTCTGTGATAATGGGTGTGTGATAATGTGGGTGTGATAATGTGTTGGTGGTAATGGGTGTGATAATGTGTTAGTCATACAGTACTAGCCATGTGAGTCATCGTCATTACTGTTGGACCTCTCCGCGGAACAGATTGCAGGGGTTCTGGCATTGGGGTTTTACCAGTAAAAGTGATGAATAAATATTGATTGTAATAGAAATTCCTAATGGGTGTTTGTGCGTCTCTGACGTCATAGGAAAGTATTGCCAATGATGATCAGGTATGAGAAATAAGACAGGAAGTGACATTTGGGAGAAAACCGTGATTGATTGAATTATGTATTGATTGATCGTTGTTTTATTTCTCCAGCAGCTGTAGGTTTATAATAACAAAGACAGGTTGAAAAGAGACTTTACTGTTGTCATTTCTTTCAGTTTGTTCAGTTGGATATTTAGTTTTCTTTATTTTCAGTAGATTACGTTCTTAGCCACAGACCTGCAGAGAGACAGTGGGAACAGTCCTTAGGGTTCAGGATTGTGAGTCAATTTTCTCAGAGTCCCAAAATCTCCTGAATGTCATCGATCACACTTTATCCTCACGCTCCAATGATCAAAAACCAGAGAAGATGGAAAGATGAACAGAACTGCCTACAAACTCAAAGACAAATAAGCAGAATAAAATACAAAAATCCACTAGGAAATCTAGGAAATCCTTAGCTCTGTGTGTGTGTGTGTGTGTGTGTGTGTGTTGTGTGTGTGTGGTGTTTGTTGGTTTGTGTGTGTGTTGTGTGTGTGTGTTGTGTGTGTGTTGTGTGGTTGTGGGTTGTGTGTGTTGTGTCTGTGTGGTGTCTGTGTCTGTGTCTGTGTCTGGTGTCTGTGTGTCTGTGTGTCTGTGTGTCTGTGTGTCTGGTCGTCTGGGTCTGGGGTGGTTTGTGCGCGTGTGGGTGTGGGTGTGGGTGTGGGTGTGGGTGTGGGTGTGGGTGTGCCTGTGTCTGTGTCTGTGTCTGTGTCTGTGTCTGTGTCTGTGTTCTTCAGAATCGTATCACTATCTGGGGCTGTTTGCCAGAACGTCACATATTAATAAGGTAACACTGCAGGCTTGCCACACTGTCGGGGCAGCAGGGAGAAATGTCCACTAATTAATTGGCGCCAATTAAATAATGAACGATGAATGGCTCTCTGTGAGCGGCAGCGGTGTGTGTGTGTGTGTGTGACCCCCGTATACATCCCCCCCGGAGCTCCGTGACAGCCAGATACATATCAGTCATCGTCATTACCGTTCAAACCTCTCCACGGAACAGATTGCAGGGGTTCTGGCATTGGGGTTTTACCAGTGAAAGTAAAAAATAAACATCCACCCACGTCTCTGACGTCATATTGATAAATAGGTTCTGGTATGAGGACAGACTCACCGGGATTAAAAATAAGACATGAGGAAACATTTGGGAGAAAATCTTGAATAAGTAAAGGCAAGATATTTCTGTGCCAGTATTTAACGTTATTCTGGGTTAGTATTGGATTACAGCCCTTTAAAAACAACAATTTTGAAAACTGTACATGCAATATTTTTTACCACAAATTGGTAACGATTGCACTGTCTTTCAAGCAGTAACACTGTTTATTGTATTAACCGTTTGTAACACAAGTAAATAGTTTAAATTCCACCAAAATCAGCATATATTTTTAAGTGTTCACACATTTATAGTCCAATTTGACATTTCAAAATCAACAGTTATTTATGTTTTTCATGTTTTGCAAAGATAGTTTCATCAATTGCATTCCATAGTTACTTGTCATGAAATGTTTTCTGTTATTCATTCAAAGTAATACGTTTATGTGATACTCAGAGGCGATTGAGCAAATCTGACACAACGGTAGAACCGAAAACGGCCACCGATACGGCAACGTGGACGCTATGGGCTATCAATTTAGTTCCAATTGCATCAGAAAGACGAGACTGTCAACTTTGTATAGAGATATTGACTGGAAACTATGTATTTAAATTCTTTCTTTTTCTTTTTTTCAGTTAAAGTCGCTGCCACGCCCCCAGGGGCCAAATCTGAGGTGTCTCCATCTTTTCATGGTGAACAATATACATCTACCTCTGTGCCAAATGTGGTGCTTTATCACAACGTGATATGGAGTCAACATTTTCATTTTAGCCCACACTACTAGTATAAAAAATCGAGATCATTTTTAATTCTTCCATATTAACACAGAGATCATGGTACTTTTTTTAGGGTAACTAATTGCTTGATAAAGTCATACAAATTCATAATAAAAAAAATAAAAAAAGGGTTAGGAATTATGAATTCTGTTGGGGCTTCTAGGGTAAAAAAAAGTTAATTCAGTCAAACCATGACTTCCTGGCTATGTCTGCAAACACAGT
Organism: Salvelinus sp. IW2-2015; assembly: GCF_002910315.2. NCBI lineage: Eukaryota > Metazoa > Chordata > Actinopteri > Salmoniformes > Salmonidae > Salvelinus > Salvelinus sp. IW2-2015. The sequence continues at coordinate 62,137 of NW_019942656.1, read as the reverse complement.
CCTAGTCCCCTGACTCATAATGCTGGATAAATTACCCCATAGCCATCAATCACGCACACTGATGAGGAATGTGTTCAATCGACTGCTTATTCTCTATGGTCTGCTAAAGCTCCCTGCCGTAATGTATGTTTAAATCAACACCCAGAGTTGATAACTTACTTCGTCATCTTCATCCCGGGTGGGACATAAGGCTGCAACAATCTTTAGTCTGTCTGGACACTTGAGTCTGTCTTTGGCCACAGCTTGTGCCCTGCACCATGAGAGACCCATCTCTTCCAGCTCAGCCACCACTGTCCATGGCCTTGTTGTTTTTGGCCTGCCTCACTTGCGCTTTTCAGTTGGTGTTCATCTGAGGGCAACTGATAAATGGGATTACATTGGTTTCAAATTGCTGTTTGCTGAATGTTTGCCACACTAATGTGTTGCAAAATGTGTTGCAAAATCCCCAGTTGGATCTGAGTCAGTGTACATCCAGGCAGCAAATCATACATAAGTGGCTGAAATGTTGTCTGTGGATTTTTCATCAATGGGAGAGAGGGAACGTCTAGAAGCTAATTTTGGTTCAGGAAAGTAAAGATCTGCATCTAAAAAAAATGGAATCTAAATATGCATTCCCTTCTGACCATCTACTACTGTAGTTGATGACAGCGCCAAACAGCTTTCTTACATTCATCAAACTTCCAATTCATTTTCCGATAAACATGAAGAAAATATGGTTCCTCAAGGGTTCTTGGGAAGGGTGGTGGTTCTATGCTCTTGGAAAGGGTGGTGGTTCTATGTTCTTGGGAAGGGTGGTGGTTCTATGTTCTTGGGAAGGGTGGNGGAAGGGTGGTGGTTCTATGCTCTTGGAAAGGGTGGTGGTTCTATGTTCTTGGGAAGGGTGGTGGTTCTATGTTCTTGGGAAGGGTGGTGGTTCTCTGTGAAACCATACTGACTCATAGAACCCTTTGAGCCGTTCAAAGGTATTTTGCAGTTAAAAAAAAGGCTATTTTCTTTTTTAGTGATAATTGAAATGTAGGGGCGTCTCATTCAAATATTTTGAGGCATGGTTTGCGCACAGCTCTTTTTGTGCATCCATGAGTGAGTGTCAATTATTATTAAAATGTTTAAATGTAACCTTTATTTACTAGGCAAGTCAGTTAAAGAACACATTCTTATTTACAACGATGGCCTACCCCGGCCAAACCTGGGCCGATTGTGCGCCACCCTATGGGACTCCCAATCACGGCCGGATGTGATACAGCCTGTATTCAAACCAGGGACTGTAGTGACGCCTCTTGCACTGAGATGCAGTGCCTTAGACCGCTGCGCCACTCAGGAGCCCAACACAATGTCAGCACCTATGGAATTTTAACAATATAATATCACCAGAATCAAAATCACTGTATGGTCCGTCAAAAGGGGCAGCAGGTAACCTAGTGGTTAATTAAAACTTCTGTGGGATCGGTGTCCCTTCGACGGGACGGTTGAGCTAACGTAGGCTAATGCGATTAGCATGAGGTTGTAAGTAACAAGAACATTTCCCAGGACATAGACATGTCTTATATTGGCAGAAAGCTTACATTTTTGTTAATCTAACTGCACTGTCCAATTTACAGTAGCTTTTACAGTCAACGAATACAAGGCTATTGTTTGAGGAGAGCGCACAGTTTTGAACTTGAAAAGTTATTAATAAACAAATTAGGCACATTTGGGCAGTCTTGATACAACATTTTGAACAGAAATACAATGGTTCATTAGATCAGTCTAAAACTTTGCACATACACTGCTGCCATCTAGTGGCCAAAATCTAAATTGCAGCTGGGCTGGAATAATACATTATGGCTTTTCTCTTGCATTTCAAAGATGATACAATACAAAAGAACAGTTGGTTTTTTCTTTGTATTATTTTTTACCAGATCTAATGTGTTATTCTCCTACATTCCTTTCACATTTCCACACACTTCAAAGTGTTTCCTTTCAAATGGTCTCAAGAATAGGCATTTCCTTGCTTCAGGGCCTGAGTTACTGACAGTTAGATTTGGGTATGTCATTTTAGGAAATTGAAAAAAAAGGGCAGATCCTTTTTAAGAGCATTCGCACAGTAACCGAAAGGTTGCTGGTTCGATTCCCCGAACTGGCTATGTAAAAAATCTGCCGATGTGCCCTTGAGCAAGGCACTTTAACTTGTTATGGCTGCAGGGGGCGTATTGAATAACTGGAAAGAGGTGCCCATTTTCAAACGGCCTCGTACTCAATTCTTGCTCGTACAATATGCATATTATTATTACTATTGGATAGAAAACACTCTCTAGTTTCTAAAACCGTTTGAATTATTTCTCTAAGTGAAACAGAACTCTTTTTACAGACCATTTCCTATCCGGAAGTGAGATTTCCAAAAGCGATGTCTCTCTTCAAGAGCTTGTCTATAAAAGGGCATGTCACTTAGGACTGTAGAAACACGTCATACACCTTCCCCTGGGTGTCATGCGGAAGTGAGAGCAGAAATGACTTGATTATCTCGTCCTGGGATTGAATACAACCTCTTGTAGTGAGAGGTGCGCCATTTATTTTTTTTCGTGGGCGCGAAGTTGAACCTGGAATCGCCTCCTGGAAAACCCTCGTTATAGGTGAATATGATCTCCGGCTTCGATTTTATTTGATACATGTCACAATATCATCCTAAAGTATGTTTTTTCAATATAGTTTAATTATATTATTGAAATTTATTCTGGACTTTGTTCAAGAAGGAGAGGTTAGCACCGCACGGCCAGTGTGCTTGCTAATTCAAGAGGGAAATAGTTCGTTCTGGATCCAAATAAAGACGGTTCTGAACAAAGGACCCCTTGGAGAACATTCTGATGGAAGATCAACAAAGATAAGGACCCAATTTGGGATACTATTTCATATATCTGTCGAACTGTGCTATCGCTACCGTTTGACTAGAATCAATGCTGCTGTGTGTTAGCTATTGTAGTAAGCTAATATAACGATATATTGTGTTTTCACTGTAAAACACTTCAAAAATCGGAAATATTGGCTGTATTCACAAGATCTTTGCCTTTCATTAGCTATCCACCATATATTTTTCTGAAATGTTTTATGATGAGTAATTAGGTAGTTGACGTTGGTGTCTGTATTTTCTCTGGCTACTCCCGTGCGATTTCTGACTGTAGCTATGATGGTGGCTATGATGGTAGCAGTAATGTGAAACTGATTTATAGCTAAAATATGCACATTTTTCGAACAAAACATAGATTTATTGTGTAACATGTTATAGGACTGTCATCTGAGGGAGTTTTTTCTAGGTTATTTAGGTTGGTTCTAGGTTAGTTAGGTTAGCTTTGTGCATGCTACTTGCATGCTACCGTTGCTGTGAAAAATGTCTGTCTGTCTTTTGTATTTGGTGGTGAGCTAACATAAATATATGTGGTGTTTTCGCTGTAAAACATTTTAAAAATCGGAAATATTGGCCGTATTCACAAGATCTTTGTCTTTCATTTGCTATCCACCATATATTTTTCTGAAATGTTTTATGATGTGTAATTAGGTAGTTGACGTTGGTGTCTGTATTTTCTCTGGCTACTCCCGTGCGATTTCTGACTGTAGCTATGATGGTAGCAGTAATGTAAAACTGATTTATAGCTAAAATATGCACATTTTTTGAACAAAACATAGATTTATTGTGTAAAATGTTATAGGACTGTCATCTGAGGGAGTTTTTTCTAGGTTATTTAGGTTGGTTCTAGGTTAGTTAGGTTGGCTTGTGCATGCTACCTGCATCCTACTTGTGCTGTGAAAAATGTCTGTCCTCTTTTTTATTTGGTGGTGAACTAACATAAATATATGTGGTGTTTTCTCTGTAAAACATTTTAAAAATCYGACATGTTGGCTGGATTCACAAGATGTTTATCTTTCAAATGCTGTATTGGACTTGTTAATGTGTGAAAGTTAAATKTTWAAAAAAAATAGATTTTGAATTTCGCGCCCTGCACTTGAGCTGGATGTTGTCATAGGTGTACCGGCGTCGGGCTTGCAGCCATAACAGGTTTTAACAGAGCAACTTACAGGTGCAATTTGGGTTAAGAGTGTCTGCTAAATGACTAACAATTAATCCATTGAGACAAGTCAACTACAGCACAATTCTCCATATAGCCCCAAAAAGGGTTGGAACCATAGCAGTGTTATGTACTACCTTTTTTTAATGGTTCTTTGTAGAACCTTGGGAAAGGGTTCTTTGTTACACCATAAAGGTTCCATTTAGAGACTTATGAGCATGGTTCTTATAGAACCGTTAAAAAAAATCTAAAGAGCACTAAAAAAGGGTTTCGCTATGGTTACAAGCCAAAGACGCCTTATGTGGTGTCACGTTCCTGACCTGTTTTCTGTTAGTTTGTGTATGTGTTAGCTGGTCAGGACGTGAGTTTGGGTGGGCAGTCTATGTTTTCTGTTTCTATGTTGGTTTAAGGGTGACCTGATATGGCTCTCAATTAGAGGCAGGTGGTTTTCATTTCCTCTGATTGAGAGCCATATTAAGGTAGGTGTTTTCACACTTTGTTTGTGGGTGGTTGTCTTCCGTGTCTGTATGTTATTTCGTACCACACGGGACTGTTTCGGTMTGTATGTAGTCTGTTCCTGTTCGTGCGTTCTTCGTGTCTATGTAAGTTCTCATGTTTAGGTCAGTCTACGTCGTTTGTTATTTTGTATCATTTCAAGTGTAGTTCGTGTTCGTTTTTTCGTCTTGTCAATAAATTCATTATGTATTCACAACCCGCTGCACCTTGGTTCAATCCCTGCTCCTCCTCTTCGGATGAAGAGGAGGAGGACAGCCGTTACATGTGGTACTATATAGAACCTTTTGTTTCAGTGTGTAGATTAACAGATCATTTTGTATGTTTACTCACCCATTGGTGCTGTACAATTCACTGTAAGGTACAGGCAATTATAGATAATTATAGATGAGTATAGATAATTATAGATAAGTATAAATAATTATAGATGTGTATAGATAATTATAGATGCGCATAGATAATTATAGATGGTTATAGATAATTAACGATGGGTATAGATAATAATATTATTACGTCATGTATGTGGGTGGCAGGGAAGTCAGGCGCATGAGAATCAAACTTGGTATAAAGTATTTTAATAACTATTTAAAAAGTATTTTAATTAAACCCATTTAATCCCGAATTTTTCCCAGACATGAAAATATCCAAATCAAGTGTCATTAGTAACCCTTTGAAGTAATCAATCATTCTTTTTTGAAATTTTAATGGAAAACTAGGTGAAAAAGTTTGTTTTATGGTCGGTCACAATTGTGACCGGTGGGATAATGTTACGTATACTGAATTAACATATTTCTCCTATGCAGTTATCAAAGTTCTTATATATCCCAACCCAGTTATTAACACATTTAAAACTCTGTCACTAGCAGTCCCCAGCATTGCCACTAGAATGCCCCGTCACATTCTAGTGTMACTATTTTACACATCAAAAACCATTACACTACATCGATATGAATACTGAGAGCAAACACAAAAAAACAACCATCAACGTATTTCAACATTGTTACTTTATTGTAACATACATTGTAACATTGTTACTTTAGTGRAACATGTATTGAAACATTAATATTGTAACTTTATTGTAACATTTGAACTTGTACTTTAGTGCAATATTCATTGTAACATTGTCATTGTGACATTTTAGTGCAACATTCACTAACAACTGTATAGCAGTCGTGTGATTCATTCCCACTGAACATAAAGGTAACATTTAGGATAGAGGTAGCCTGTAGAATATGCATTCAAGTAGAGGCCTACACTGAACATAAAGGTAACATTTAGGATAGAGGTAGCCTGTAGAATATGCATTCAAGTAGAGGCCTACACTGAACATAAAGATAACATTTAGGATAGAGGTAGCCTGTAGAATATGCATTCAATTAGAGGCCTACACTGAACAAAATACAATGATATATATACGTATATATATATATTTAAAAAGCACCACTGCACTATGAGTGCTTATATATATATACACAGTATATCATAGAGTTAGGCTTCAGAACCAAGTGCAAGATTAGTTTGTGCATCACTATTTTGAACTGTGATCAGTCAGTCCTACTGTCATACAGTATGTCTTGAATCAATTGACCTTCTTTTCCAAAAACATTTCAGTCATTTTGATTGTCTTTTTCGTCGACTTTTCTTTTCTTCCTCGAGTCCGTTGTACTGCTTCTCCTCACCCTTTATCGACTTTTCTATTTTTATTTTATTGTCTTTTTCAGCCCTTTTTCATTCGATCTTATCTCCTTTTCTACTGTCCATGGTATATCTTGAAGCAGTCAATGTGCAGTGGCGCTTTGCATTTCTCACATMCATAGGTAGTACGTTTGTCACAATGACGACTTCTCTGGAGCCGGTGCATCGTCTTGATTGGCCAGTGAGAAGTTTTGTCATATCTTGCCTGATCTTCAACATTAGCAGCCAGTAAAGATCTCCTTCCGTGGCTCAGTGGTTTCGTGCCAAACTTTTGCATATTTGGGCTGTATACTATGTGTTTTGGAATCACATCAGTGGCAGGCCTCTTCGATCGTTTGAACACTCAATCTTTATTTTTGACCACCTGCAGCATTTCCCTTGGCTCTTCTGGCTGACCCCTATGGCTTGTAGAGGCCATTGGCTCTTCTGGCTGACCCCTATGGCTTGTAGAGACCATTGGCTCTTCTGGCTGACCCCTATGGCTTGTAGAGGCCCTTGGCTCTTCTGACTGACCCCTATGGCTTGTAGAGACCATTGGCTCTTCTGGTTGACCCCTATGGCTTGTAGAGACCATTGGCTCTTCTGGCTGACCCCTATGGCTTGTAGAGACCATTGGCTCTTCATTATCAACAATGGAGGGGGTGGGGGAGGTTGTGGATGGGGGGGGGGCGGTGAGGGGTAGGTCATCATCACTGATAACGTTGTTCCTGTCATGATCTGTTTGCATATGTTCAGCATATGCATTCAACAGCCTGGCTGGCAAATGGCCTGTCCATAGTCCATATCTGACCCATCGCTATCACAATCACTCAGGACAGCATCTTTCTCATTTTGAGGGATAACTGCAATGTTGCATGCCTTGTCTGGGCAGTCACCTAGATCCAACATATCCAGAACTTGACTCAAAGTGAAACTAAAAGAAGAAACAAAGTAGAAAGTTAGGTAAAACAAGAACTATGTATGTGATAACTATGTTATACCTAGACGCACTGTGTTATCCCGCCGGTCACTATTGTTGCCGTCAACATGTTTACACATTCTATGACCACACTGAACAAAGTTGAGTAATTGCAAATTAATGTATCAATACTAGACACCTTAAAGATATGTATACCAAAAATCTTTGTCCAAACTTTATGTTAACATACTTACTAACCTTTTGTTTGGGAGCTTTGATGCAGTCATCCTCTTCTCATGTGGCAACCAGAAGTAAACAGCTCTGGTCATGTGACAATTCAGACTAAACATGTGACACTGCACATCTTTCATTGAGACCCTTTATTATTTCGATATTTACTGAAATACATTGATACATCATTCAGTAACGTGTTTAGAGCCTTATAACTGAAAACGTTTTTTACGGTCACTATTGACCGTAAAAAATAGTGACCGATGGGATTAAATAGGTTAAAACACAAAAACTCCAAAACCAAAGTCCATAATAAAATAAATGTAGGTACAAGAACCCGTCGCACACCAATCCATGAAACATGAACATAACAATAAACAATCTCTGACAAGGACATGAGGGGAACAGAGGGTTAAATACACAACATATAATGAATGGGATTGGAACCAGGTGTGTAAGAAGACAAGACAAAACCAATGGACAATGAAACATAGATCAATGATGGATAGAAGACCGGTGACAAATAGTCGTGACAAATATATGGGTATATATAGGTATAGATAATTATAGACAGGTATAGTGAATTATAGATAGGTATAGATAATTATAGATGTGTACGGATAATTATAGATCATTATAGATGGGTATAGATACTTATAGATAATTAAATATTGGTATAGATAATAATATATAATTATAGATAGGTATAGATAATTACAGATGGGTATAGATAATTATATAAAATTATAGATGTGTATAGATAATTATAGATAGGTATAGATCATTTGAGATACTTATAGATAACTATAGATGGGCATAGATAATTATAGAAAACTATAGATGGTATGGATATTTATAGATGGGTACAGATAATTATAGATAATTATAGATGGGTATAGCTAATTACAGATAAATATAGATGGGTATAGATAATTATAGATGGGTATAGATAATTATAGATGGGTATAGATAATTATAGATGGGTATAGATAATTATAGATGGGTATAGATAATTAAAGATGGGTATAGATAATTATAGATAATTATAGAAGGGTATAGATCATTATAGATTGGTATAAATAATTATAGATGGGTAAGATAATTATAAATGGGTATAGATAATTATAGATGTGTATAGATAATTATAGATGGGTAAGATAATTATAGATGGGTAAGATAATTATAGATGAGTATAGATAATTATAGATGGGTAAGATAATTATAGATGGTATAGATAATTATAGATGGGTAAGATAATTATAGATGAGTATAGATAATTAAAGATGGTATAGATAATTATAGATGAGTATAGATAATTATAGATGGGTAAGATAATTATAGATGAGTATAGATAATTATAGATGGGTAAGATAATTATAGATGGTATAGATAATTATAGATGAGTATAGATGCGTCTAGATAATTATAGATGCATATAGATATTTATAGATAGGTATAAATTATAGATGGGTATAGATAATTTAAGATATTTATCGAGTTCTATATGTATTATATGTTATTGTTCCATTGGAATTTAGAATTATATGGAATTGGTGGTTATATAAGATGTTTGAAAGATAGACCTCTATATAAATGATGTTGAGTATAGATTATTATAGATGTATAACTTAAGATAAGTTGAACAGATAATTATTATACCGATGTGTATATAGAAATTATTAAATAGATTCACTATTTCGATTAGGTCATAGTATAGGTCATTTTATATGTATAATTGGGAAGTCGGATGATATATGGTTTTGGGGATATAGGCTATCTCATTAGGAAAAATGTCGTAATACGAAGAAGTCACCATCCTCTAGGCAACTTAACCAGCTGAGCGAGATTAATATCAACGATAAATACTAGATTAAATCACTATTATGGGAACACGATGGTAGATAGAACAAATGCATAGATAGGTAATCGATAATTATAGAAAATTCAGATAAATACAGATAATTATAGATGGGTGATAATATATATAATTATAGATAATTATAGATGGGTATAGATCAATTATAGATGGTATTGATAATTATAGATAATTATAGATGGGTATAGACAATATAGGTGGGTATAGACATTGTAGATGGGTATAAGATAATTATAGATGGTATAGATAATTTATAGATCATCATAGATTGGTATAGATATTCTAGATATTGATAGATCAATTCAGATGTATAGACAATTATAGATAATTAAAAATAGATGGGTATAGATAATTATAGAATATGTGTAAGATAGAATGTAAGTATTTAAGAAATATAGTAAAATTAATAAGCACTAGTGTATACGATAATTATAGACGCAGGATCATAATTATAGAGAAAATTATAGCGGGTATAACAGATAATTATAGATGGGTATAGAATAATTCTATGAATGCGTTGATGAGACAATCATAGATATGTAGATATAATTATATAGATGTGGTATAGGGAATACTAGATAATTATAGATGGAGTATGAAATTATAGATGGGTATAGATAATTCTAGATGCGTATAGAGAATCATAAGATATGGTAGATATAATATAGATTGTATAGGGAATACTAGATATTATAGATGGTATAGAAGTACAAAAATGTATACATTCACTCTATAAGTTTGCTCTGGATAAGAGCTTCTCCTAAATGACTAAAAGGTCAAATGTAGATGACTGATGATTTATTGTATATTCAGCTCCCAATACAAACCATGGCAACCTGGTGCAGAGTTTTGGAAACTGTTTCATCAACTGTTTAACTCATAAAGAACTGTGTATTTTAGTCATCTACAGATGAATCGGAAGTTTACAGTGTAACCTTAGCCAAATACATTATATTCAGTCGTAGAAGTATTAGCTTATCTGAATGGAATTTAATTTGAATTTGAATGGAATAGAATAGAATAGGATGGACTGAAAAGCCCTGGCCAACTGGACGCCATGTCATTGTGCAAAGTGGAACGTTTGGGTAATATTTGGTTGAGATGTTGATCACTGAGATTTGCAACGATTATTCACCGACTCAAAAAGACAGCCAGAAGTTTTGTAAATTCCAATATGTTATCAATATGCTTTCAAAAAGCATCTAAAACAACTAAATTCCAATGGGAAAAACAATATCTGTTTTTAAGTTTAGGTGTCATCTAAATGTCTTATCTTGCGCTTTCAAGCGCGCCCAACCATTTAGCACAACATAAGTCAAATGGCAATACAATTGGCAGATTGTTGTATTTTAGGGTTTACAGAGCGAACTTTAATGTCGTTACAATTTTTAGTTCAAATTCCTGACATTTAATCCTAGTAAAAATTCCCTGTCTTTGGTCAGTTAGGATCACCACTTTATTTTAAGAATATGAAATGTCAGAATCATTTTTTTTATTTTACCGTTATTTTACCAGGTAAGTTGACTGAGAACACATTCTCATTTGCATCAACGACCTGGGGAATAGTTACAGGGGAGAGGAGGGGGATGAATGAGCCAATATAAACTGGGGATTATTAGGTGACCATGATGGTTTGAGGGCCAGATTGGGAATTTTAGCCAGGACACCGGGGTTAACACCCCTACTCTTACGATAAGTGCCATGGGATCTTTAATGACCTCAGAGAGTAGAGAGAATGATTTATTTCAGCTTTTATTTCTTTCATCACATTCCCAGAGGGTCAGAAGTTTACATACACTCAATGAGTATTTGGTAGCATTGCCTTTAAATTGTTTAACTTGGGTCAAACGTTTTGGGTAGCCTTCCACAAGCTTTCCACAATAAGTTGGGTGAATTTTGGCCCATTCCTCCTGACAAAGCAGGTGGTA